>NW_021318590.1:306838-334982 GCF_001605985.2 Dendrobium catenatum
TATAAAACTATGTTAACATACAAAAATAAAAAAAACAATACGAAAACACATAAACAAAAAACACTATAAACAAAACACACAAAAAACCTTAACATCTCAATCATCTTGCTCCTGTTCTAATGAATCAGAAACTAAGTCTGCCATGAGACTTTTGCTTTTATTAATCTTTTCCCATATTACAAACGGTTTGTTTTTACTTCTTTTCCTTTGCAGGAAGAGTTTTTAAGTTGGGGCATTCACGGCTTCAAATGTCCGGGTTTCCTCACCCCAAAGTAAAATTATGTCAGAGAAAACTTACACATTTTTACAATTTTTTACCTTACTCTGCTTTTGTATTGATGTTCATAGCTTGTGCTTCAATAGATTTCAAATTTATTTGTTATCAATGATATCTCCTTGCTTTCATCATCTACTAAGCCATGTTCATCTGTGTGTTTGGGCTTTAGACACAATTAGTCTTTCGGTCATCTCGCATCCAAAAATCTTTGGACTCACACTTTTACTTCGTAGGAATGAGTGAACTGATTAAGAGTATCCTATTCGAATAAGCATTCAAATCTTTTTGATTCAACATCATGCTATGACTTTGGTATCAAATTTATTCAAGTAAGAACGTAGAATTTACTAACTTTTCAAAGTTTGTAAAGTCTCTACCTAAATCATGTAATGACATCACAATTTGATTAAATCTAGTAAACATGTCTAAGATAGTCTCATATGGTTTCATGCTGAAAGTCATAATATCACCCTATTTTTTTTTTTTTTTTTTTTTTTTTTTATTTGAATATTTCAATTTAGACTGTTTGACTTCACTAGTACCTTCATACAAAATGCATAATTCTATCCCATGATTTCTTTCCCAGTAGTACATGTAGAATTCTCATGCAATTCGTCAGAAATTTAAATGCATAGAAAAAAACAATTCAAGCATTTAGCAATTAGTTGTGCAATTGACTAGTTCTATTAACTCCATTTCAGTAAAAGGAATATTAAATTTTTGACTCCATCTATCATACGTGAAGGTGCAGAATAGCCAGTTTGAATGATACTGCCACATTCGATAATCAATTGATTGGCAAAAATGTTGACATGCAAATTTTCCAAAATTAAAAGAAATGTTTTCAAAATATCTTTTATGACTTTTATGCGGAAGCGAATTTCTTCACAATAGCCTTCCACTAATCTTACAATTTCTAAAAATGCCATGATCAATTTTTTCAAGGTTCTAAACACTATTTTTTAAACCCGCTCTGATACCAATTGTAATGCTACTGATACCAATTTAAATACTAGATGCGCCAAGAGGGGGTGAATTGGATGAATAAAAACTTCTTTAATTGAAAAGAAATATCTTTTTATGACTTATGCGGAGCGGAATTTTCATTCACAATAAAAAAGATAGATAATCAATTTCATTCAAGCAATTAATCGCCATAAAAAATTATTCGGGCAAATTAAAGTGCAGAAAAAATAAAGGAAAGAACAACACCAATTTATAGTGGTTCGGTCAAACCATGACCTACGTCCACTCCCCGGAAGCACCCTCCGAGTATTACACTAACCTTTTAGTGATCTCCTTTAGCCCCCCTCGACAAGGCGGAGAACCTTACATAATCACTTTCCACCTTCCCGGTGCGGCGGAGGAGCCGGGTCCTTGACACCAATGAGATTTTTCTTCCCAAAACTTCCTTCAGACAAACCTTGAATCTGATGTACTGAGGTGCAAGCTCGCGGAGCAAACCGTGGATTCTCCTTCACACTCCCTTGAAACCCCTCAAGGATCTTCTCCCTCTCTCAAACTTCACCCTTCCTCTTCCCTTTCAAGTCCTCTCTTCAAGTTTTCTCCAAAAGAATGAAGACACAATGGCTTGCCAAGGACTCTTACAAAGTCTTTGAGAGTGCTTAAATAGAGGGCTCAAAAAACCCTAAAATACTCAATTCAGCTGTCAATTATCATTACCGTACGATCTCAAGATCATCCAGTATGATATGCAGAAATTGACTGTTAGTATGTAATCCGTAGTCATCATCTAGTTAGTACAGTACGATCAGTTCGTACAGTACGATCCAAATGACAAATTTCAGCCTTTTGATTGCATAATCTCAGGATCAACTAGGCAATATTTTAAACATCGTACCGTATGATTATGATCGTACCGTACGATTATACAACTGTTCAAATTTTAAATTTTGCCTAATTTAATGGACGGCGTGGCTTTCTAATTATAATTAGATCATACAGTACGATTAGTTTATATTAAAATTAATTTTTTTTTAGGAAAAAATAAATATTTTAATTTATTCTGTTACACCAGATCGTAGAGTACGAAATAAATTTCGTATAGTACGAGGAACAGAAAAGTTAAAATATTCATAATCATTTTTTGCTCCCTCTGTGTGTGTCGATGATCAACAAACTAACATACATATTTAAGAATTGACTCAATAAATGAAAATTACAACCTCATTTAATACGATCAATTCTACCAATCTTGAGCCTTGAATCTTTCAAGGAAACGGTGCATATGTACCTAAAATATTAGTTAACATAGAAAGAAATATGCACTGTAAATACAGAGAAATAAAAGATTAATAAATATTATTTGTATCATCAAAATCATAAACTCGGAAAGCCGAGTTGCAATAGATCATTAAGTAACAAAACTATATTTTTTCAAGGTTTTCTAAAACACTATTTTTTAAACCCGCTCTGATACCAATTGTAATTGCTCTGATACCAATTTAAATTACTAGATGCGCCAAGATGGGGGTGAATTGGATGAATAAAAACTTCTTTAATGAAAAGAAATATCTTTTTATGACTTTATGCGGAAGCGAATTTCATTCACAATAGCCTTCCACAATCTTACAATTTCTAAAATATGCCATGATCAATTTTTTCAAGGTTTTCTAAAACACTATTTTTTAAACCCGCTCTGATACCAATTGTAATTGCTCTGATACCAATTTAAATTACTAGATGCGCCAAGATGGGGGTGAATTGGATGAATAAAAACTTCTTTAATGAAAAGAAATATCTTTTTATGACTTTATGCGGAAGCGAATTTCATTCACAATAAAAAGATAGATAATCAATTTCATTCAAGCAATAAATCGCAATAAAAAATATATGCGGAAATAAAGTGCAGAAAAAATAAAGGAAAGAACACACCAATTTATAGTGGTTCGGTCAAACCATGACCTACGTCCACTCCCCGGAAGCACCCTCCGAGTATTACACTAATCCATTAGTGATTCTCCTTTAGCCCCCCTCGACAAGGCGGAGAAGCCCTTACGTAATCACTTCCACTTTCCCCGGTGCGGCGGAGGAGCCGGGTCCTTTGACACCAATGAGATCTTCTTCTTCCCAAAACTTCCTTCAAGACAAACCTTAAATCTGATGGTACTGAGGTGCAAGCTCGCTGGAGCAACCGTGTGATCTCCTTCACACTCCCTTGAAACCCCCTCCAAGGATCTTCTCCCTCTCTCAAACTTCACCCTTTCTTCTCTCCCTTTCAAGTCCTCTCTTCAAGTTTTCTCCAAAAGAATGAAGACACAATGGCTGCCAAGGACTCTTACAAAGTCTTGTGAGAGTGCTTAAATAGAGGGCTCAAAAAACCCTAAAATACTCAATTCAGCTGTCAATTATCATACCGTACGATCTCAAGATCATCCAGTATGATATGCAGAAATTGACCTGTTAGTACTGTACGATCCAGTCAGTACAGTACGATCTAGTTAGTACAGTACGATCAAGTTCGTATAGTACGATCCAAATGACAAATTTCAGCCGTTTTGATTGCATAATCTCAGGATCAACTTAGGCAATATTTTAAACATCGTACCGTATGATTATGATCGTACCGTACGATTATACAACTGTTCAAATTTAAATTTTTGCCTAATTTAATGGACGGTGGGATTTCTAATTATAACAGATCATACAGTACGATTAGTTATATTGAAAATTAATTTTTTTAGGAAAAATAAATATTTTAATTTATTTCTGTTACACCAGATCGTAGAGTACGAAATAAATTCGTATAGTACGAGGAACAGAAAGTTAAAATATTCATAATCATTTTTTGCTCCCTCTGTGTGTGTACATGATCAACAAACTAACATACATCATTATAAGAATTGACTCAATAAATGAAAATTACAGGCTCATTTAATACGATCAATTCTACTCAATCTTGAGCCTTGAATCTTCAAGGAACGGTGCATGATGTACCTAAAATATTAGTTAACATAGAAAGAAATATGCACTGTAAATACCAGTAGAAATAAAAGATTAATAAATATTATTTGTTATCATCAAAATCATAAACTCGGAAGCCCGAGTTGCAATAGATCATAAGAACAACTATTTCCAACATATTTATGAATAAGACAAGCATCAACAAATTTAGAATTCATAAATCTATTTACTTTTAATTTTGAACCAGCTATAGAAGTTGCCACAAAATTATTAGACCTTTTTTGAAATCCAACAATAATGTTTGATTTAGCAAGATGATTGAACTTTTTACTTGAAAAATATTGGCCTTCAGAAATTAAATCTTTTCCTTTATTTATAATAGAGTTGATCTTAACAATACCAAGTGATATAAATGTTTCAAGATTATCTTTTATAATCTGAGGAACTCCACCAACATATTTAAAAGGAGGAATATGGGAAGAAGATAGAATGACTAACAGTTATTTCCTCTGATCCTCCAAAATGATGAAAAAATAAATTCAAATAGTTTTTGACATTCTCAGTCAAGAAAATGGGACTTTTATCCCTTAGGGGGTAATTCTAACTTATGCCACTAAACATAACATCATGTGAATTTTAACTTGGAGGGATCTCCAAACTCAAAAATCATGATCATAATTGCTAACATAATGAATTAAACAACTATTAAACCTTGTCTAGCCATGGTTGACGTCAAAATCCTAAAAATCCTTAAATGTCAACATAGACAAGTCAAACAAATCCATGCTACCTTCCCAAAACATATGTAGAATGTGATTGGGAATACTTTAAACCTAACCCCATGCCCTAGATAAACCACGTTGACTAACCTAGGTTGACCAAATTGCCCAGTTATGGTTTCCCATTTAAAAAAAAAACCTATTTACTACATTACATTCATGGAGACAGAACCAAATCTTAGGACCATCTCCAATATACCCTAAACATCATTTAAAATGTATAAAACCAAATTCCAACACATGGCCATCTTTAGTTTACCAAGTCAACCAAGGTTGAGTAATGGGCCCTTTTAACCATTAATGATGCATTTAGAACTAAATGATCTCACCAAACCTCAAGATGACATCCATTAAGTCCAAAGTACCGTTTGGAGTAAGATGGACCCATAACTCAATCCTTGTTAAACTTGGTTGACCAGGTCAGCCCTAGTTGACAAAAGTCACAATATACTCCTAAAAATTATATTTCCTATGATTTTGAACAAATATTTGTACAAAACTTTTGGGGGATATTCATGAGGTCAACATGAGTCCTTTAAAAATTCTCGATCCTATGGCTCACTTGGTTTGACAAATGGGATGAAGCAAGTGTTCAAAATGGGTTTTTTGCTCTAAATCACTACCCTTATAAAAATAAATTTTTAAACTTGTATAATATATGTGTATTAGCCCAATACACCTAAGCAAAGAGTTTAGTCCCATGGTTTTACCTAGTTTATAAGTGTGGTTTGAAATAAGTTCTCCAAAACCCATATTTGTTGACCCTAGACCAAGCCAGCCTAACTTGAACCCAACCAAAGGATTGAATAGGCTCGAAAACCTTCCCTCTATACCCCACATCAAGGCCTTGCCAGCTAAGAAGTTAAGGTGGAAAGACTCCCTAAAATAACCACTCTTCAATGATTCAATGATTTGTTCGACCATTACTTCCCTAATAACAAACCATGTGCTTTCAAACTCTATAAAGCATTACTTGAAACCCATTGGTCAATCCCTAAATGAAATAGCTATTAAAATTTAAAATTCTTAAATAATCATACATTTAGCATTACATTTTTTATTTTTTTGTTGTCTATTTATATGTAAGTCAAGATTAGTTTCCCTCTGATTTCACCTAAAAGTAATGAGTGTAGCCCCTAAAATAAATCACCAAAGCTATAGATGTATTTTAGTTTGGTGATTGAATTTTCAACCATGGGAGGCTTTGATGAACCTAAATTTAGTGAGTTTGAAACACATGTATATATGCAGTTATTGTTCAAATTAAACAGAATTTAGAGATCAATTGATCTTGTATTAAGTAAACCCAAGATTCATATACGTACATGATCTATGATCTTAAAAAATTCATAATAAATTCATCTAATTTAAAAAAATTACTAATATAATTTTGAAATTCCTAGAATTAATAACTCTGCAAAGAAAAGAAAAGCCTCATCATATTACTCCAACATTTAAATTAATTTTGAAAAAATACTAATTAATTAAAATAAAATTTAAAAATTTATAAAATGACCAAAAAAATTTTAAACATATGAAAACATCCTTAGAGGATGTTTCTAACATTTGGGAGAGATTTTAGTTGGTTTTGGAGTTAGTTGTTTACAAAAATAAGAAAATGCCCAAAATTAAACAACTAAATAAATCCGTCAAATCATCAAACTTTAATAATTCTTAATTACTTATAGAAAACTCAGAATTTATTACTGAAAATAAGTATTCAGATAAAATTTTGGTTGATCTCAATAACAAGAACACGTTTTCTATTCTTCAAACTGTTACTGATGAAGATAAGGCTGATCCTTCAAAGGAAATTTCTTTGGTTGAAAGAAGAGTAGAAGAGTTGGAGGAAGAGGAAAAATCTGTTAAAAATATTAGTGACAGAAATGATTTGGTGGAAAATCCTGTTTTTGGTGAAGTAAAGTTTAAATTGCAAAAAGAATTAAAATCATTGGGGAATAATTCTTTAAAGTCTAAAACAAGGAAAGGTTATTGTAAGAGTATTTGTCGTGGGTCTTATCCCACTTCAAAGAAGAAATGAGTTCCCTTATATTTTGGAATTGTAGGGGGCCTAGGAAGGTGGTGGCCTCCAGGTATTTGAAAGAAATTGTGAAGGATAATGAAGCTTTGTTTGTTGGTCTTATGGAAACTAAAGTATCTTCTATGGATCCTATTGAAGTCAGAAAATTTATTGGTGAGCTGTGGGATTATTTCCTGTACCCGGCAGTTGGTCTATCAGGTGGTATCTTGGTTTGTTGGAGACATGACTTGGCAACCTTTGAAGTTATTGAAGCCAATGAGCAAGTGGTGGTGGGTAGAATTAAAGTCAAAAATCATCAAACATGGATGATAGCTACGGTTTATGGATGCAGGGAAAATAGTAAGAGAAGGATTCTTTGGAATAATCTGGAAAATTATTTTGATGATGATTTTCCATGGATTATAGGGGGAGATTTTAATTGCCCAATCTCTATTAAGATCTTGGCATCCAGGATAATAAAAAGAAGGAAATTTATGTTTGAAGATACATAGTTATCTTATAGAGCTTCTCATTCAATAGTTCTAGCAGCTTGGAACAAAAAAACAAGGGGTTGTACTTAAGATATCTTTAATACTAAGTTCAAAAGAATTTTTAGTTCCTTATTCTTTTGGAATAAGGAAAAGCATAAAAATATGACAGAATTAAAAGGGAAGCAGAAAATTGAAATTCTGGATTTACAAAAGGAAGAAATTGATTTGGGAGGTTTATCTGATCAAAAAATTTACTGTTTAAGATATGAAGTTGCTAAATTTAATAATACTTTGGGAAGGCTTAGCATGTGGTGGAAGCAAAGGGCTAAAATTCAATGGTTGAGTGAAGGAGACTTTAATTCCAAATTGTTCCATTCCTATGCCACGGCAAGGAGAAATGCTAATAGAATTAATTGTGTGAAAAATGAGGAGCGGTTCATTTGTGAAGGCAAGCAAAGTATTGAAGATGTTTTCATCAAATTCTTCAATTGGAAATGGAAATCTTGGAGCTGCAGTTTAAATGGGTGGCTGGAACCTTCAAAAAAACTGGGTGATGAGGACTGTAAAATTCTCAGTAAAGAATTTACTTTGAAAGAGATGGAGGATATTATTTCAAACTTGGGATCCAATATTTCACCAGGTATTGTTGGAATAACATTTTCTTTCATTAAAACCTATTTGTTTATCATTAAGAATGATGTTTGGGATGCTATTAATGATTTCTTTACTTCGGGTGCTCTTTGTCCTTGTTGGAAAGAAACCAATGTGATATTAATTCCCAAAGTAGTTTCTTCTATATCCCCTACTAATTATCGTCCCATTAGCTTGTGAAATGCTATCTATAAAATAGTGGCTAAAATGATCTTAAACAGGATGAACTTTGTATGCCCTAAGATCATTCCTGTTGAACAAAATGCTTTAATCAAGGCACGGTCTATGGCTGACCAATTACTTCTAGCTCAAAAATTGTTTAATAAATTTAGACATTCTAAAGCTAAGAAAGGTTTGGTAGCTATGAAAGTAGATATGGAACAGGCCTATGATAGTATGTGTTGGTCTACTTTGGAAAAAGTGATGGATTGGTTTGGGTTTCCTAAGCTCTTTTCTAATTTAATTTTGGAATGTGTAGTTAATCCAAAGTGGATAGAGGCCGATTGTGGTTTTAGACAAGGGTGCCCTTTGTCACCTTTTCTTTTTATCATGTGCTCTCAATTATTGACTGAAGAATTTGGAAATATTGGTAAGAGGATTGGTATTAAAGTCAATCCAAATGGCCCTTTAATCTCTCACTTAATGTATGCTGATGACATTATGATATTCTCAAGAGCTAATAAAAATTGTTTGAAGAAGGTGGACAAAATCTTGAAGAAATATTGTACTTTGATTGGAAAAAAAATTAACTTACTCAAATCTACGGTATTATTCATTAAAACAGTGAAGAAAAGAGATTGTAGATCCCTTCTCAAGGTTATTAAAATGAATATGGTGAAAGAAATGGATTATTTAGCAGTTAAAATTGCTCTTACAAGATTGGTTAAAGCAGATTTCAATAAAATTATTGTGAAAGCAGCAACTAAGATGAACATTTGTGGTAAAAAGTTCATTTCTCTTGCAGGAAAAGTTACTTTGATCAATTCTTCAGTTCTTTCTTTACCTACTTATCAATCCAGTCATTCTTTGATCCCTTTGGGGGTATTATAAGAAGTGGAGAAAATGTCTAGAGATTCTCTTTGGAATAAAAGAGATGGAAGTTATGGTATGCATTATGTTTCTTGGAGCTCATTGTGTAAACCAAAAAATAAAGGAGGCCAATGGTTTACAATCCTTAGTAGAGAAGTTGGGACCTTTGAGGTCTAAACATGAGCTGAACTTCATTATGAAGCCCAATACTATTCTAAGTAGAGTTTTAAGATCCATGTATGGGGATGTATTATGGAATGATGCTAATAGCAGTTGTTGCTCTTCAACCTGCAAAATAATTCAGAACGGTGCAGAATTTTTACTTCCTGCGATGAGATGGACAATTTCTAATGGAGAGTATGTTGATACTTTCAAAGATATGTGGATTCTGGATAAGAAAATAGATAAGTGGCATACTTTTGTAACCATTATAGATCAAGACTTCAATCAAGTTTTAGATTTTATCATAGAAGGAAGATGGGATATTGGAAAATTGAAGCTCAGTTTCGGTGAATTACTTATTGAATTGATCCTCTCAATTCTAATTCATTCAGATCAAATTGAAGACAAGATGGAATGTATCAAGAAGTTATTCTGTAAATCTATTGAAGCTATGTTTATGGAAAAATTTTTGAAAATTTCATTGAAGATGAAAATTTTAAATGAAGGAAAAAATTAAAATTAAAGCCTAAGATTGATATGTTCTGGTGGAGAATAAGTAAGAATGGCATTCCAACGTTTGCTTTTCTTTTATATAGAAGGCTTGTAGATTGTGGAGGTTGTCCGAGAGGCTGTTTGGAGATGGAAGATACAGAACATGTGGTTTCTAAATGTTTTTTAATTAAGATGGTATTAATGTTGCTAGCTGATTGGCATTTTAATATTCCTGAATTTGATTATTTAGCTGGCTATTATCAGTTATTGAGTAATTTGGCTGCTTCTGATCCTTTCTTGGGTAATCTGCTTTGTTATGTGATTTTCTACTGCTGGAATAGTAGAAATAAACTAGTTCAAGGAGGTGTTGATGACAACATTTCTTCTATGGCTTCAAGAGCTATTATTCAGACTGTATCATCATTTAATTGTTGTTTAATCCATGAAAATTGGGATGCAAATCAGCTATTTAAGCTGTCTCAATCCTCTTGGCATCCTCCTTCTCTGGGTTGGATCAAGGTAAATATTGATGCTTCAGGTTTTCTTAACAACAGTACCGGCATAGGAGGCATTTTAGGGACTATAAAGGCAGTGGTTTAGCTGTTTTGGATTTCAAAGTTTGCATTTGGGATTGTGCTCAAATGGAGCTATTAGCAATTTTGGCATTGAGATATTATATCAAAGATTGGATGCTTGAAGCTAAAGGTATTGTGATTGAAGGTGATAATTTTAATGTCATCAAGATCTTTCAAAATGACTTTAAAAAACAGTGGATTCATGAAGAATCTCTAAAGCCTAAGGATTTAGATTTTCTTTTTAAATTTAAGCAATTCATTTTTTTCTTTTCCTAATACAAATTCTAATAAGTTAGCTCATTTTTGTGCTAACTATGCTCATTTCTCATCCTTCTTTTGGGATGATTTTTCTAGAGATAAAGTTCCTCCTACAATTTTAAATTTGTTGAAGGAAGAATCTTCTTGTAAGTGATTGGTGGTTAATAAAAATTATTGCTGTTTGCACTTTTCAAAAAAAAAAAAAACAATGGAAATGAACTCATCTTTGTTTCTAGTTTTATTAAAATTATAAAATCTCTAGAATTCATTATAAAGCAAAACATCAACATTTGGGTTGTACGTAGTTCATAAAATGCATCAAACTTCTAAATTTTAGAACTAATTATACAACATTCAAAATCTTGTAAACTCATAGGCATTAGAATGATCTGGGTCTACTATTTATGAAAAATATAAAAAATTTAGAAACTAATATAAATAAAAAATTTATGAAATGAACCCTATATTAAATGTATTAAAATATTCATTAGAATATAAAAAAGTTAATTAATCATTAAAAAATTAGTAAATCATCATTTAAATGAATTTAAAAAAGTAAAAATATAAAAAAAATAATTAGCATTCTTATTATGAAATATTTAAGGTTACCCTACCATGAGCTATGGGGCTACATGTCCAAAGGAGGCCCTGGGTCCTCATGCTCGTTATGAGAAGGCCATGATTGAAATTAATAGAATATAAATACTATAATACTAAATAATTAAAATATCAAATAATAAATTAAATTTAAATTAAAATTATTTAAAAAATATGTAGACATTATAGCTATTCATACCCTTGTGATTGATTCCTTTTAGAAAGGCAAATGTGTATTGGATTTAGAAATATTTAAGGATCCAAACATATAATTAAATTCGAAGACTCAATGCTATCAATCTACCCCCATTTTAGTGATTAGTAGCATTAAATTCTTGAGTCTAGGATGTATTAATCAATATTTCAGACACTTAGAAGTTGTTGAATGCTATGTTCTTTAAAACCTAAAGTTAAAGAATATTATCAAAAAAAATATTTTTAAAAGAAATTTAAATTATACTAAATCATTAAAATATAAATTCAAACCATCCCTTAAATCCTTAAAATAAATAAATAAATTATATTTATAGATAACTTTTAAACAATAAAGCTTTGGAACTTTCAAAGTCACACAACCTTTCTACACCACTTAGATAATTTGCTAGGATAACCAACTCCAGCCTAGGCTGGACCATTGGTTGGATTTGTATGCCACTTGCATTTTTTAAAGTGTACCTTTGCATGTTTGTCTTTATTTCTTTTTTGCAATATGAATTTCAAGCATTTTAAATTCCTGCTAGTACACTTAGTCTCTTTAAGGACTTTATAAGAAGCTTCAGGTTATTACACAACTATTTTGTACTTTAATATGATTTTATATACTTTATATTTCCTTAAATTTCTATAAGAGCCAAAGTGGAATGTAACCTAGGAATGTTGCATATATATACAAGTCATTATAAATGAAAAATGTATACATATTAAGTTGTACTTCATCTTGAATAGTAAAAGATTTAAATATATCTACTTATATATATATATATATATATATAATATCCTTTCCTCTGTATGATAATCTCTTTTAGAATTCCATAGAAGAATTAAAAAAAAAAAGAATTCTATAGAAGACTTGAAGCATGAATACTCTAAGTAAGTATATTTTAAACTATATATATGGTAGGATTTGAAA
Organism: Dendrobium catenatum; assembly: GCF_001605985.2. Lineage (NCBI taxonomy): Eukaryota > Viridiplantae > Streptophyta > Magnoliopsida > Asparagales > Orchidaceae > Dendrobium > Dendrobium catenatum. The sequence continues at coordinate 319,223 of NW_021318590.1, forward strand.
TCTCGATTTATTATGTTGGAGCATAATCCCCTTTCTTTTCTAAAGAATTTGGGTATATAACAAATTATCAAATCAATGAACAAATAAATTACTTTTTATATATTTAACCTTTCATTTATTATGTTTCTTCATATATAAAATTCATATTGTTTGTAGTTTACATTAGTGGGTAGAAAATTTTCAAATTTGCTTTCAGTGTGTGTCTTCCAAACTTTATATGAATATATATACTAATTCTTGGATGATATAGTATTAGGTAATGTATAACAAACCACTTTACCTATACATGCATACATGGTTGCATTTTATTTATGCAACATATGTTAAGCCAAACTTTTATGCCCAGCGTCGGTAAAGTAGCACTTTCCTCATTGGTATAAGGTTGTTACGGTACAAAAATTTCAATGAAATTTTTATGGTTAGAAAAATATAGTTAGGTAAATTAAATAATATAAATTTTAATGTTCATAGTGAGTCCTCCTACTAGTTTTATTTGATCATAAAGTAAAAATTACTCATCAAGAGTCATAAAATTTAGAGGTTGATTCATCATTTTATCTCTTAGGATAAAGCTTAGTCTATCATGCATTACATCTAAGGTTACTAACTGTGCATTAGGATTTTTAGCTAGCTACACATTCCAAGAAACTATAAGTCTAGGTTGTAAACACCTCTTCAGTCTTTACATATTTCTATTCAATTATTTAAAATTCCAAAATTCTATGTTTAATTTAGAGGACAACTAGAGGATTTATAATCATATCTTATAAATTAAAAATTGTTAGCCCAAAAATTTCCTTAGATTTATATTTCTTTGAAAATCTTTAATCTTCACTTTAATTAAAAGTATTGTCTTAGGTGAGGTAGTTAAATATAAGCATTTTCTCCTATAGGGAGTCTACAACCCAGAATAAAATAAAAAACATCTTAGTTTCTTTTTAAGTTATGGGAAATATTTTTAGAATGCGGACCTAAGCTTCAAACATTAGATTAATATCATAATTGAAATAATAGGTGAATTTTTTTTTATTCTTAGTGGGTAATTGAATATTTCCTACATAATATTAAATCATAAAAGGATAGTTTCCCTTCTCAAATTGATTGTAAAACATTGGTCTTTTCTTAGGGATGTTATAATATAAATCTATATAGATTTAATTAAATAAACATAAAATATAAATTTAAAGAAAATCTTGTGTGGCATTTTTCTTTTTTGATGCTAAATTTTTCCACACCTTGGTCACCCATACCATGGGTCCACTTGAGCTAGCCACATGGCTTGACTCAAGATGCCAAAAGTACTCCCCAACAACAACAACATGAAGCCTTTATCCCACTACGTGGGGTCGATTACACACATTCTTTTTTGCAATTTTACCCTATTAAAAGTCAAATTCTCAATTAAATCAAATAAAGAAAGATCATTTCTAATATTATCTAACCATGTCTTTTTAGGTTTACCTCTACCTTTCTTAACATAAATCAAAGTAATACCTCAACTTTCCTCAACGGGTCATAAGAACGTCTGTGTTTAATGTGATCAAACCATCTAAGGTGACTCTCCCTAATCTTATCTTCCATTGGAGCTACTCCCACCTTTTCACATATATGCTCATTTCATATCCTATCTCTAAGGGTAAAGCCACTCGTCCACCTAAGCATCCTCATCTCTACAATGATTAACATAGTATTATGCTTCTATTTTAATGGCCAACATTCAACATAATAAAGCATTCTAGGTCTCACCACCATCTTATAGAATTTTCCCTTAAGTTATATGGGGACTTTCCTTTTGTACAACAAAGCCCAAAAAAAAAAAAAATTCAAACCACTCCCCATTAAGCTAAATTTGAACTTAAACAAAATTGGCCTAAGCTAACCCTTGTATTAGGTTCTCAGTAACCCATTACATCTACTCTAACCTGTGTAGCCCTTTGTTTTTCTTTTATTAATCAATTGGGGCTAACTAAAAGCACCCAAATTGTGTTTCCCGAACCACATTGTAATCCTTAACCAGCCTATGCTAAATTTGCTCCAGCATTGCATGTAAGAAGCTTCTAGATATTTTCTAGCTTAGCCTCCCCACATGTTGTGGTTGTTTATGGTCAACATTTAAGAAGTTTACCCTATAATCCATGGGTTCAACCAAATTTTTCTCCCAATGTGTCCCCAAGTCATGGAATACTCTTGAAGGCTTCCTAAAGTCACAAGTAATAATCCCAACAGAACATAGTTGTTTAATGGTCTAAAATATTCCAATTTATTATCTATATGCATTTCCCATAGCTTATAAATACTCTAAATTTGTTTCTAATAAATATTTATAATTCTAAATTTGAAAAGATTCCGTAGTGTTCTAGAATCTAAACCCCAGCACCATAGCCTATCTTGAGGTAGTTTCTAGCAAGTTTGAGTGGCCACTTATGATCCTATTCTACTTAATGTTTACCTTTTTTCCCTAATGATGAAGTGTTACAAGGGATCAAACAAACCAACTAAATCAAAATCCAACCCAGTTGATCTCTCCTTATGGTATTCTTCTAATCCTATGCTCTAGATAAGATAGGTTTTGCCAAGTGTGAAACAAACCTCAAATCCAATGAGATCTGACTGTTGTATTAAAGGTTCATCTTCACATGATACTCTTTAAGACGTTTCAATGGAATGTATCTGTTCAATCTCTTAGGTTTTGCTAAAATATTCTCCTGAATGGTAAATTATAAAGGAGGTTGAAGATTAAATCCTAACTTTTGGCTTTGATAAATAGCTCAGATTAGATCATTCACAATCCTGCAATTTAATCTAGATTAAACCTTGATCATTTGATCTTTTATAGGAAGGTTATTAATGAAAACTATTTATTTCATTAACGTATCAATCATTGCTCTACCAATTAGATAATACCACATATAAAGCGCAGCTAATGCTCTAATTGGCTTATCAATTATCACAAAAATTATATGAACTTCAAAAATTCATAACTCTTAAACTGCTTGAGCAAATTAGGTAATATTAGGCTCAATGGATTTAGCTTGAGTAGCACTATAAAAGATCTTTGATTTTACATTTTAATTCCTTATATAAAAAAGAAATTTTAAAAGTACTTCTAGGGTTATTTTTAAAATTATTCATCAAATATAATTGCCACGATGTAAAATTGACAGGGAAGGTTCTTAGGGATGTGCTACACATGCCAAAAAATTCTCATATAAATTTGAAACCACTAAGGGCTTCAATTAAGAACCCTATGAATTTAAATGACTACACATGTAAATCCATAGCGAATTAGGGTTTGTGCTTTGGTTTATTTAATACATTTTATATAAGGGTTATAATTTCAATCATTCCAACCTAATCCTATGAGTAGATCCAAATTGAATCCCTTAAGGAATAGGTGTATTTACCATGGGTGATTAATTGTGAATGCTAGGGAGACTTTGATGATTCCAAATTTTGTTGGCTTGAAGATTAGGTTGAGTCGAACCTATATTTCAAAGTTTTTTGCATTTGAAATTCATTTGGATTGTCAATTAGTGAACCCAAGTTTGAACAATATAATTGACCTAGGATTCTCATGAATTCAAAATAAATATAAAAAAATACAAGAAATACATCTCAAAGTTGTAAATACTCATAATTAAATGATAATGAGAGGAAAATTAAAAACCCCCAAGAATTCATTAAAAATAAAAAGTTATTTAAAATCAAAATAATCTAAAAATTAAATAATTTAAAAAATTAAAAATTATAAAATCTCTAAAAAGTTTTTAAATATTTCCAATCATCACTAGGAGTCATTAGTGACATTTGGGAAATATTTTAAGATGTTTGGAGTTCATTTGGTTAAAAAATACCTTTAATTAAAAATTTAATTAATTCATTAAATGGGATGAACTTATAAAAATGATAACTAACAAAAAAATAATTTAATGATAAAAAATCAAAGGCTTTGGACTCATCAATGAGTCTAGTACTCATAAAAATATAAAATTTTAATAATTCAATGTAAATCTAAAAGATAAATTTGACATAATTAATTAAAAAATGTAAAATCCCTTTAATTAAAAAATTAATTAATTCATTAAATGGGTTGAACTTATAAAAATGATAACTAACAAAAAAATAATATAAATGATAAAAAGTTATTTGTATGGGCTTCTCTGCCTTGCTGTGGGGGCAAATGTTGAGACACTGAGTTTAGTGCAATACTTGGAGGAGAGGCTCTGGGGAATTGATGTAAGTCAAGTTGACCAAACCATGATAAAATCTGGTATATTCTTTCTTATTATTTTTTTACACTTTATTTCCAACTTTAATTTATGTGGTGATTGTTTGGAAAAATTTTTAAAATACCAAAATACCCCAACCTGGTTAGCCTTGGGACTAGTTGATAAGGACATAACATCCGTGATGAACTTTCTTGATCAAAGGTTTAGAGTTGTAAACTCTCAAATTCGTAATCTAGTCAAGGCTCTAGAATCTATTTAATAAAAAGGTGATGTGATTGAAGTTTCTAATCAATCCATGGCTCATCAATCACGAAGAATTAATCAGGATCATTTCAAAGGTAGTAAATCAACTTCTCATTCTATTAGCAGAAGACTAAAAGTAATTAATCAATCAAATGCACTATCCAATGAGAAGAATGTTTCAGGCCCAAAATAGTTTCCACTTCTATTATACCTAGTAGTAATAAATAAAGTACAATAAGAAAAAAGAAGAAAGTAGAATCAGGTTCAAGTAGAATCTTCCTTCAATAAGGAGTATATCCAAGTTAACGATCATAATATGTTGGGGAAATTTGTTGAAGAGTTGATGAGTTATTTGAAAAAAAAGTATTAAAAAATCAGTCAAGAAGAAGCTAATGAAATAGTAACTTTAAATGGTCTAGATGATTTGATGGATGAAAGTACACTCATGGTCGATACAAGATCGTCAATATAAAAGAAAATATAATAATAGTGAGTTCAATAGATTTCACAAAAGAAAAAGAATAAGAAGAAGAAGGAAACAAAGAATATGTTCCTAATTTGACTAGTAGTCTTTTTGATCAGTTGAGTAAAATAAAAAAGATATAGTTAGAGTGGAGAAGAACTTTGAAGATATAACGGTTGTTATGGCCATTCCTCAAAGTAAAGAGGATCTTTCTACTAAAATTCATATATATTCAATTCCAATCAAGTGTGTGCAACATTTCAGTAAACATAATGAGGTAGTGGAAGAAATTAAAACTGAGTAAAAAAATTTAGAGGAAATAGTTTAAATAGTAGACATTAAGCAAGATTAGGTACGAGTCCCCACACTTAGGCTTAATTTTTATATAATCATAAGATAGTAGTGGAGAAAGCCCTTTGTGGTGCCATTATATTTTAAATTCTAATCCTCTATGATTAAGTGTAAGTCCCCATATAATGTCTTCCCTTTCTTATGGTCATCTATTAATGATGGAGAAAGTCACTCATGGAAACATCCTAACCAAATCTTAAAAAAAAAACCCTTCCAAGTTTAGGTGTGAATCTTCTCATAGATTTTCCATTTCTTAGGAGATGCCTTCTATTTTATTTTATTTTTTGAGAGAAACAAGAAGCTATATTAAAAAACATAATAAAAGGATTACAAACTACCTAGGAGAAACATTTGATTCCTCCTTTATAATCTTAACAAAAGAAGGAGGAATCTTATTCAAAGAGATGTCTTCCGAAATGAAAGAGCTAAAGATTGGATAGTTAGTACATAAATAAGCTAACTTATTATTATCCCTATCTATACAATTAAAAATGACATTATTGAAACTATTTAAAAAGAAAATTCTACCAATTTTTTTCATTCTTTCTTTGTGATTTAATGGAGAAATCTGATGATATTATAATTGTCCCCTTCCATGATGATTCCTTTGAAATCGTACATCCAATCTTTCACAACTTCTCTAATAGCTTGTATAGAAAAGAGTTTCAAATGAGATATATCCCAATGAAGACATTGCTTGCCAAATCCCAATAGAAATCTTCCCTTGTTGTTTCAAAAAACTCCACCAATTCCTACTTTATAAGAAGGTAGAAGAAAAGCATCAACGTTTACTTTAACTGAATCGGGTGGAGGATGGTGCCAACTAATTTCCAACAGCATGTGCTGATTGACATCCAAACTACCTAAGATATTTAGAAATGATTTTGCTGAGTAAGCAGCATAATTAATAGCATTAGCTTTTATACTAAGTGAATTCCCCTCAATCTCGTTATGAATCCACTCATTTCTAGCTTTCCATGAAAGAAAAATGATGTTACAATATAAATTTATTAACCAAGAATTTTCGGAGCTTATCCATCTATAGCAGTTATTAAAGGATTCAAAATCTAGAATTTGAAATCCCCATCTGTTTAGAATTTTTACAACAACCTTCAACATTTTGCACTTGACAGCCACATGTTTAATATCTTCTACCACATCACAATCTCTTGGACATCTATTATAATTTTGAAATCTTCTATATGTTAAAAACGGGTTAGTAGGGATATCTTTATGAAACATTCTCCACCCGAAATTTTCTGTTCTCGGGTTTATAGCAGCTTTTCTAATCCATTTCCAATATTTAAGTTCCGTCTCATCTTTTTTCTCTAGCACTTCAGCAACCATAGCAAAGATAGAATTTCTAGAATAGTTGTAAATGAGCTCCATTCTATCTTCTATTAGATCAAGTTTAATCTAGACTTTGTATATCAATTCCACCAGCTCGATCTCAATGGCTTCCTCGAGTTTATTCACATCCCATCTTCCTTCAGTGATAAAACTCTCAACTTTTAAAAAAGTATTGCTTTGAGGAATAACAAATGTTGGCCATCTGTTAAGACTCTTGTTCATAATCCAGGTGTCTTCAAATACATTAATTGATTCCCCATCAGCTATGCTCCATCTGATAATCAGTATTAGAAATCTTGCACCATCACAGATCAGCCTCCAAGAAGTTGACCCAACAGATTTTGAACATATAACATCATAAGGAGATCCATATTTTGAATATAATGCTTTGTGTAACATAGATTTTATGTTATGGTTGTAATTCTAAAATAATTTGGCCTTCAAAGGGCCTTCTTTGTTTGAGAAAGCATTAATACTTCTACCATAAATTATTAGTTGGTAGATCATCTCCCATTTTACATAATGAATTCCATGGTTTCCACCATTTTAGCTCCAAATAAAGCCTCTATAAAGCTTATATATCTCATTAAGTATACCTTTAGATACCCATGATAAAGTAGAATGAAAAGTAGGGAAGGTTAGCAACACCGAATTAACTAAAGTAATTCTTCCCGCTAAGGATAACATTTTACCTCCCTAAATGTTCAACATCATTAATGCCTTATCTAATTGAAAATTTGATTTAACTAATCTTCTCAATGCAATTTTGACACCCAAATATTGCATTTATTTTTTTATGTCTTGAATCCCATGATCTAGTAAATGGCCTTCTTCCTTCTCCTTCTAATTGAATTTCCAAATAAGATACAAGATTTGTTGTCTTTAATCTTAAGCCTTGTCCAATCACAAAAGTTCATCAGAATGGCCTTATCTTCTTTAACTGTTTTAAAACATGCTTCTGAAAAGATAAACACATCATCTGCATATAGCAGATGTGATATTCTATGCTCACCATAATTCACACGAATCCCTATATTTTTACTACTTTGAGAAAAGGCATTCATTATAAGTTATGAGCATAGAATGAAAAGAAATGGTGATAAAGTACTACCTTTGAAAGTTCGTTAGGGATGTTAAGCCCTTAAGAACTGGCCCAAGGTTAACCAAGAGGTGGGGTGAATTGGTATTTTAAAAAATCTTTCTATAATCAAAGCACAAAACTTAAAACCAAAATTACCACAAAAATCAAAGTGCGAAAAAATAAATACGAAAATCAAAATAAAGAAAGATCACACCAGGTTTATAGTGGTTTGGTCAACTTAACTTACATCCACTACCCGGAGGTGCCCTCCAAGTATTTCACTACAAAAGTGACTCTCCTTTTACTCCCATAGCAAGGTGGAGAAGCCCTCACAAAAACTCCTTACCGCCAACCCCGGTGTGGCAAAGAACACAACTCCTTTTGCTTCCTCCTGAAGCAGGCAGAGAACCCAATTCCTTTTGCTTCCTCCTGAAGCAGGCAGAGAACCTCGACTCCTTTTTCTTCCTCCTGAAGCAGGCACAGAACCTCGACACATTGCTGAAGCTTACATCCCTTGAACCCCCAAGGACGAAGGGTGAAGACTAGAGAAGATGCCTTGGAACCTTGCTTGGAGCAACATTTGTGAATCCCTCTCACAAACTCCCCCTCACAAGTTTCTCCCTCTCTCTCCCTCTCCTCTTGGCTCTCTCAGGTCAAGACAGCAGCTAAATGTCTCTTTACATGAGAAAATTTGGGTCCTTTAAATAGAATTTCAAGAACCGACATTATCGTCCAGGACGATAGGAATATTGTCCTGTTCGATTAGTAAAAAATAGGTTCAATCGGCCGGGATGATTTGGGACAATTAGAAGAAAATTGGTTACATCATCCAGGCTGATACAATATTGTCGTAGCCGATTAGTTCAAATCTGAGTACAATTATCTGAACATCGCCCGGAATAGACTCTGGCCGATGTTAATCGTCCAAGACATCGTCCTGACCGATCCTGGAATCGGGCCGACCGATGTGATCATATCAATTAGCTTTAATTACTTTCTATAATTACCAGAACGATTTAGGCATAATTGTGCTGCTTCGTCCAGGCCAATATGGAGATCATCTTGGCCGATATATAAAAATAAAGAATACCTAAATTTTCATGGTGGCTGATTCTTTCTGATTTGAGCCTATCATCCAGGTCGACACAATGATTGTCCAAGCCTATTTGCTTAATGATGGCTGCTTAACCAGGATGCCCTAATTGGGGTTTCTATTTTTAGTTGGATCATCCTGGCCAATATGAACATCGTCTAGGCCGATGTACTCAAAATAAAAAACCCCTCAAGTGTGTGTGTGCAAGGTTACTTAGCATCAGGATCCACTTTTACAATTGACTCAAGAAAAAGAAAAACATTACAGACTGACTCAACCTAAATCTATCCAATCTTGAGCAGGTTTGAGTTGTATTCGATCATGTGGACCTGAAAAGTTAGTAGGCAATGTAGTCGTACCAAATTATTAATGTTTTCTATCTTAGAAAGTCTAATCCATAAACTTAGATTTGTAACAACCTTGACGAAATCCTTTAGAAGCATTGATCCAATCCGTGAGGTTCTCATTAATCATCAAAGAAAAGGATGGATCTTGAACACATTCCAATATCAATTTGGAAAATTTCATTGGAAATCCAAAGTAATCTAGTGCTTTTTCCAAAGTAGACCACCCCATTGAGTCATAAGCTTGCTCCATATCTATTTTGAAAGGAACTAGCCCTTTAGTGGTTCTAGAAAGCCGAAGCTTATAGAAAAAATCTTGAGCTACAAGAACATGATCAAACAGCGATCTTCCTTTCACAAAAGCTGCTTGTTCTTTAAAAGCCAATTTTTTAATGATAGGAGACAATCTTTTCAAAAGGACCTTAGCTGCCACTTTATAGACTGAGTTGCACAAGCTAATAGGTCTATAATTGGAAGGAGATATAGGATTACTCACCTTAGGAATCAATATAATAATTATCTCTTTCCACCCCTTATACACCTCCCTTGAACAAAGAAAATGGTTGATTGCATTCCATAAATCTTCCTTGATAATGGACCTATAGGCTTTAATGAATGTGTAAGTAATTATATCCTTTCCTGGTGATACACTTCCTCCTGCCTCCTTGATCACAGATTCCACCTCCTTTATGGGAACTCCTTGTTTAACATATAAAAATCAACTTCATTCAAAAAGTTATTTGAATTCGGCCATCCAGTTAAAGTGCATTTTCTAAACCTCTATTTGTCTTTGAAAAATTGGAACATAACCTCTTCAATTAGCTGTTGATCCTCCACAATAATGCCTTCATCATTTTGATTTTGTTAATGAATTTAGAGTTCTTTCTAGCACTAGCAAAAGCTTGAAAGAATCTAGAATTCCTATCACCATCTTCAATCCATTTGAGTTTTGCACGTTGCCTCCACCAAGTGTTCAAACGAGCCGAAGTGGAATTCAACTCATTTATTTTTTTTTAAGGATCCAACTGTCTTCTACCAAGAGCCAACCTTCTTCAGCTTCTTTTTCTTGTAGCTTCAATATATCTCCTTTTAATTCTTCTATAGCAAGATTTAAATTTTGAATTTGTCTTTGCTCTAATAGAAAGGATTCTTCAATGCTCTTTTCAATTTGCTGTTAAGAACTTTAGAAGGTCCACCAAAAGCTTTATTCCTCCATACCTTTTCCACCCCTAATTTTGAACCTGCTATAAAAGCCCACACCTCTTCAAATTTTATGATTCTCTTAGCCCAAGCATTGAATTCTAGCAAGTTTAATAAAATCGGACAATGATCAGATGCAACTCTAGCCAAATGTCTCACCACCATTCGATGACCATATTTAAAGGCAACAGAATTTATAAAACATCTATCGAGTCTCTCTAGAATTCTTTCAGCACCTACTTTGTTGTTACACCAAGTAAACCTTGGTCCAATCCATCCAACCTCATGTAAGTCATTGCAAGATAAGAAATATTGCATCTCTTAAGGTCCTTGGGAAAAGGAAAATCTTCTCACTCCTCTTTTGTCCTCCTTAGTAAGCAAGCACTTGAAGTCACCCCCAATCAACAAAGGCAACTAAGTATCTGAATACAATTCCAATTTTCCTCAAAGCAATCTTCTTCTATATACATCTTTATTGCCATAAATAGTAGCTAGTCTCCATCATTCTTTTTTGGGAACATGAAGTTCACAAATAACCAATTCAAAAGAAAAATCCAAAACATTGAAGGAAGCAAAGTTATCTCTCCATAGCACCAAAATTCCTCCTGATAAGCCCAGAGAAGGAACTTGAAAAAACTCCAATCCGAACCAATCTTAGAATCTATCTCCCATCTATCAATAGAAGATAATTTGGTTTCAATCAAACCCATAAAAAATACCCCATTATCATTTACTGTCTCTTTGAGATATAGAGAAGCCTTTTTCTTTCTAGCTCCTCTACAATTCCAAAAGATAATTGAAGACATCATTAAACAAGAGGGGACAAAGTCCCCAACTTATCTTTTTGATCAATATTCCCTCTTCTACTTTTAGCTACCATATTAATAGGTCTCAATCCCTTTAGTTATTTAGTACCTTTCTACTTGACATTAGAAGAACCTCCTTCTTTGTTTTCCAGCTCCACCTCCGATGATACACGATCTTTCTTCACCGAAATAATCACCTCATCTTTTCTGATTAAAGACACTTCAGCAACATTCATTCCAGCATCAATTTCTGGACATAATATTTCCCCTTCTTCCCCCATTTTATTTAGAGCATCAAATTTGTTAAGAATAGTAAGAGAATTACCTGAATAAAGAGACAAAACTCTCCCAAATTTTGTATAATTGTTCTCATTGATGGATTACTTCGTAGTAGTGAGCTCTATTACAACAACAAGAATTACTTAATCTTCTTCATAAATTTTTCTTTCTTTTTCTTTTTTACAATTTTCTGAACTATTGGATTATCAGCAGGGACTTTCATATTAGCAGCATCCTCCTTCGTAGATCTTGTCTAGACTTTGTTGAAATTCTTGTTTTTAATTCTACCCTTTCCATATTTCACATGGACCCAAGGTCCATACAAGTTGTTACCTTCAACCATTCCTCCTTCCAGCACTTTTCCATTGGCTTTATGAGTTTCTTTGTTAACATAATCAGCATTTTTAACTTGATTGTTTGCTTTCTTAGATCCTTAAGAAGAATCTAAACATTTCTCCACACAATTCTTTTCCAAATGTCGTATCCTTCCACATTTGAAACAAAAATTTGATACTTCTCATTCTCAATTTTTTGAAAAACTTTTCCTTGGTTTCCTTCCACCTATACTCCCACTGGAAATTTGTCATCAAGCTTGATTCAAATACAAATTCTAGCAAATTCTCTCCTCCCCCACTGGAACATATTCCTGTCAATTAGATAGGGTGTTCCTATCATTGAAGCAATTCTACAAACATTGACCTCATCCCACCATTGCAATGGGAGATTAGGCATTCTAATCCAAATAGGAGCCATAAGCCCTTTTAATGAGGAAGGAGAAAATGAAGGAGACCATTTATCCATTCCTATAATTTTTCCATTGACATACCAAGGGCCATTAGAAAAAATAGACTCCAATGCACCACTTTCTTTAAAGGCACAAAGTGCCCATCCCATTCCCAGCATAGTTATATCAAACTTCCCAAACTGGGACCACTGCCTTCTTAATTCCAAGCCAATTAAGTGGAATTGAACATTCTCCCCAAACACTTTAATTACCAACGATTTCTGAAGCTTCCTCGAGTTTTCTAACTCATTTTCCAAATCCATTTTCACCACTGTGCCATTTTCTATAAAACCTTCACCATAATTCACATTGAGGGCTATGATATTAGAATTTCTATTCCATACAGATGTCCCAGTTTGCTGAGACTGAGCATTTGACTATTTACTGTTCGTGTTATAGTTTCCCAAAACACCATATTCATAAATGCAAACCTCTTCCAGGTCTTTAACAGGTGCTCCCTTTTGTCAAAAAACTTTTGATTGTTGTTTATGACATGTATAAAGCATTGCTAATTATGAAATTCTCATAATTGTTAGAGATATCATATAAACTTAAAAAATTCATAACTCCTCAACCAATTAATTAGATTTTATAATCTTAGGCTCTATGGATTTAGGAGGAGCTTTACAAAAAAAAATACACATCATAATTCCTTATATATTAAATGAAATTAAAAAAAAAACATTAGAGGTATTTCTAAAATTATTTATTAAATAGAATTCATCATGGGGTGAAATTGATAGGGAAAGTTCTTGGGGGAATTTTCCACATACCCAAAATTTATCATGTTAATTTAGAACATCTAAGTATTTCAATTCTGAACCCTAAGTTCATAGATCATGAAATGACTTGTAAATTTAAATGGGTCTTTTTTTTTGGTGGAAACCCACAAAGGGGCCTACGCATTGATTAAACAAAAGGATTACTAAGTCCTTAAGAGGAACTCAAACTCTCTACTGCTAAAAAGACCTACAAGAAAAAAAAAGGAAAATAAAAGATAAGTGCTTGAGTTCCACACTACAGATCAATACAAAATCACTTAAGTACATTCTACAGTGCTCAAGGGAAAATACTTAAAAAAGAGTAGACCAAAAAATAGCAAAAGGCTCCATACCACCATCCCTAGCTCCAATCCTAGAAGCATCAGCACCAGAGAGATCCTATAAAAATTTTTTATAGGAAAGAAGGACATAATGAGAAAATACACCATAAGTAATATAAAGAAAATCCAACCAATGACTCTCATAAGCATAATACTCCAACCAATGATCACAATATAACAAAAAAAAAAAACATAGTACCAAACTTCTACTGTTGATTTAATACATCGGAGCCAACATAGACACAATGAGAATAGTCCAGAAATGGCCCTACCAAGCAGTAAGGAAGCAAGGCCAAAAACTCAATGAGATGATTCAAAGAAATAGGCAACAAAGATCCATCAGTTAAAAAAAGCAAACCTAGGAAATAATCAAAACAAAAGGATAAACACCATAATTACTCCCACCAACCATGCAAATCAAAAATAAGACAAAAACCTCCAGAAAGAAAAGGATAATAGGCCTAAAATATTTGGGTAAAGCCACACCCAACTGTTAGCCAAACAACAGCCCAACTAGCAGGGACCCAACAATTCAAGGCCAACATAGAAATAGAAAAACAAGTCCAGCACCATCCCCAACAACAGCCCAACATAATTCAACCAAGAGAAACAACTAATCAAAATACACAACCCATAAACTAACTGATCGGCACAGATCCAAAAAATACCAACTGAACCAAAAATACCACAGCGTTGAAAATAGGGTTCGGACAGAAAGAGCTCAAGATAAATTGGATCCAACAAACATTACTAGGATATGCCCAATGTCACTCCATCTAACCAACAAGCTACATCCATCGACCCCAAGTAATAAGATCCAGAAAACACCAGGATAAGACTAAAGAAAGAGTATCGAACCACACCCAGGAAGAAACCAACCATAATAGAACATTAAAAAAACACCACAAAAAGAGCAATAACTTACCTAGGAAAGCCCACATGGCCTCCAGAAAATTAACAACAAGCCAAACAAAAGGCTCCAATAAAATAAGCAAAATAGGATAGAAGCAATAGTCTAGGTAACCCAGCATGCCTTCAGACCAACAACAACATACCCAAAAAACACCATAAACAGAGAAACTATGCCCCTGGTCGAATGCCCAATAAAAACCATACCCAAAATGATCAAGCAAAGCCAAAGCTAGAGGAAGGAGAGCAACAAAAGGGATATACATCAAGGAAAATCCAGTGTAATCATAGCTTAGCCCCAAAAACCCATAAAAGCTCCAGGCAAGTAACTTCACAATAAAAAAATGAAAGGCATGATTCTTACCAAGAAAGTCCTCAAGAAAAAAGCTAAAACCATAGAGAAGGCCAACTAAAACCTCTAGAGAAGAAGCAGCAGAAGAGGCAACCTAACATAAATCAGAAAAATATAAAAAAGCCAAATTATCTCCTCACATAAGGTAAACAAATTTAATGTAATCTTAAAAGGTCTTTTAAAGGGGAAGGAGCATTAGCTACAATGAAATCAATGAAGTAGTCGATCCCAGACTCAAAATGGGCTAGCCAATTAGCACAAACATTGGTTTCCTTAAACTCTTGAGAAAAGCACACACTGATAAAAATCATTAACTATTTAATATCCCTAATAAGATAAAAAATTTCAGAATTACAAACCGAGTCAGCAATGTCAAAAATGCACTGAATATTAAGAATAGACTCAACCAGAATACCAATAGTAGTAATGTCAAGAGACATACAAATTCTCACCCCATAAACAATAGCATTAAGATATGCCATATAAATGTTACCATTACACAAAGGTCCTGTAAAAGCAAGAGTGACATTACCTATGTAATCTTTAATTATCCCACGTCACCCCATACAGATATTATTATCAGAAACACCAACATTTAGCTTGTAGCAACCCAAAGAGGGCTTAACCTAGAAAATAAAATGAGGCTGAGAGGTATTGAGTCTAGTAATTAGGTTGTTAAGCCTAAGTTAATGTCCCAAGGCTACCAAGAGGAGGGGTGAATTGGTAGTTTTAAAAAATTTTAAACCCTCTTTTTAAAATTATGTTGAACCGAAATAAAAATGTTTCTTTTAAGTTTTTGTAGAAAAAGTTTTTCAACCACAGAGTTTTTAAGACTAAAATTAAAATGTGGAAATGTAAAAATAGTAAAGTAAAGGACACCAGATTTATAGTGGTTTGGTCTAAAACCAGACCTACATCCACTCCCAAGAGGCACCATCTGAGTATTGCACTAATACCAATAGTGACTCTCCTTTTGCACCCACAGCAAGGTGGAGAAGCCTTTACAAAACACTCTTTTCACCACTCCCCGGTGCGGCAGACAACCGTCGTCCTTTTACACAATCCACATTGTTGCCAGAGAACCGTCCGTCCTTTCACACTCTCCTAGTGTGGGCAGAGAACCCTTCGTCCTTTCACACTCTCCAAGTGTAGGCAGAAAACCCTTCGTCCTTTC
>NW_021318590.1:334992-347648 GCF_001605985.2 Dendrobium catenatum
CTTATCTAAAGCTTCATTTGGGGTGGTAAGGAAGGAAGGAGTAGAAATTTTCAAAGGTAATTTACTGCTCAAAGATTCTCAACAAAAAATTACAAAGGTACCTTGAAATCTTGTTCTTTTGGAGTAAGCCAAGTACAGGAGCTAATTAAGCATAAAGATGATCATCATGAAGGCTATTATGGAACTTCATGCAAAGAAGCATCTCAAGGGGTCCTATCAGAACTGGATTATTGGAGTCTCAAAGAAAAGGTGGAAATGAACTAAATACAACCATGGGCTAAGGATTGAATTCCTGGTGGAAGCAAAGGGCCAAAGTTAAGTGGCTAAATGAAGGTGATGGAAACTATAAATTTTTCAGTCCCTATGCTGTGCCTAGAAGAAAAATTCAATAATAATCAAGGCAAAAGATGAGAAGGGTTGTTAGTGTGAAGAACAAGGCCAGATGAGGATGTAATCCTGCAGTTTTTTTTCAAAAAAATAAGGGAAGCAAGGAGGTGCAATCTGGAAGGCTGGCTGAACACCTATTAATAGCTTGAATACTTGGTAAAACAAATTTTTTTGATGCAGACATTGACCTGGAAGAAGTTTATGAAGGTGTTCTAAAAAATTGGGAGGTATACTTTACCCTGGTAATGATGGTTTTCACATACTTTGATTAAAGTTTATTGGGAATCATCAAATATGATTTTTGACAGGGGCTTTATGTAATTTACTTTAGCCATGTAGAACTTAACAAGGAATGGAAAGGAAACAATTTGATAAGTACTCATAAGCTAAGGTATCAAATCCCTTCTTCCATGCCAATTATAGAACCTAATAAGTCTATGCAACACTGTGTACAAGGTGGCAGCAAGGATTATATTTGAATAGACTTATTAAGGTCATTCCTAAACTTATCTCTAATGGAGCAAGAGAACATTCATTAAGGGGGAGATCCTTAACTGATCATGTATATGGTGGCACAAAGAAAATTTTTCATAAAACTAAGGTCTCAAAAGCTACTAAATAAAGGACTAGTAATCTTTCAAAGTAAGACAATGGAACAAGTTTATCATCTGCATGTCTTTGTCTTCTCTAAGGAAAGTGGGTTGAGTATTTTTAACTTTCCTCCTAAAACATCAAAGCTCATCATGGTGTGTGGAGACCCAAAGTTCTCTATAATCATCAAATGGCAATTGCTCAAATTGGATCAAGATAGATAGTGGTTTTTTCAGCAAGGATGCCCGTTGTCTCCATTTTTCATTTTTATACTTTGCTCAGAAACTACTCTCAATAAGGCCTTTCAACTTAGATCTTGTGTATCAAGGTTAACTCATAAGGGCCAAGAATTTCCCACCTAAACTGGTACACAGATGATGTAATAATGTCTCTAAGGCTTAATAGCAAGAATTTTGTGTGATGTTTAAGATAGTCCTTTCACAATTCCCCTGTGAATGGCCTGGCCAAGAATAAACCATAGGAAAATCTGTCATAAATGTTCATCAGAAGCATATGGGGGAGGAGGACAAACAACATCTCAAGAAATTATGGGATTCAAAATCGTTAAGGAAATTCAACATGCTGGTTTGAAGATAGCCAATGAGAGACTCAAGAAGTTAAGACTTTCAGTTCTCATGATAATCATATTGAGGAAGCTTAATCAATGGGGCACCAGAAAATGCTTATGCGCGGCGGGTAAAGTTGATAATTAGTAAAGTCTGGTTTTGCTAGGTCTTCTACGTTTCATGAGCACACCTACTAGTACCAAAACATGTGGCTAGATTGAACTGGCATAAAATATACAAAACTTTATTAAAATAAGAAAGAATAGTTCAATGGGGGGCATATATCAGTTGGAATGAAATGTGTTTAGTCCTATTGAAGTGAGGGCCATAGGATTACATTCTAATGTTACAAAAACTCTTGCTTTAAAAGAGCAGAATTAGCATGGAAGATTGCCATACAGGAAAACAGTCACTCTTACACAAGGTAATGGCAACAAAATATGGTGAATAGCTGGAGAAGGGAAATAGCAGGAGGTAGTAGTTTCCTCATCATACAAACTGCTGATGAAGGTTGCAAAATGTTGAAGCCGATTAATGAGGATGGAATAAGAACAAAGGAGAACTGAAGATTGCATTTAAAGACAATTGGATATTGGATAAATGTATAGATATGTGGCCTACATTTGTTGTCCCATGTGAAGTTGGCTCTATTTTGTAAAAAAAATTCAATTCTGGATGGCCCGTTGAGAATGAAGCAGAGCTGATGAAACACTTTGGAAGGGAGCTAGTTTAATTTGATCATTCAAATTAATATCATACAGAGAGGAAAAGAGGATTAGGATGGAGCTGAATAAATCAATATTCTGGAATGACTATTTCGGGATTAGCCAGCAGAGCCTGTTGCATCATGGAACTGATGATTTCTATAATTGGAATTGGATAGGAAGGCTAAGTTGAAATGCCCCTCGGCTGGAAGTATTTGGTGGAGGTTGAATAAAAACGCTATCCATTTGTCGTCATAATTTTCTTTATGCTATATTGAAGATTAATACATAATGCCAATTTGTTCCTATGGTGGGGGGAATAAAACTGGTAATACATTAGAATATATGGGAACATATCATGTGTGGATGCGTACAACTTAGAGAGGTAATATAATATCTAAACCAATGGAGGGTTGAATTCACTGTTTGATAAAATTGATATTATATCAATTGGCTTGAAACTAATACTTTTGAAGAAAAGAATGAATGGTTAACCTAATATTGCAATACCCTATTTTTTTTTTCCTTTCCTGGAAAAGTAAACAAGATGATTCTGAAGGTGTAGAAGACAATTCTAAGTTTGATAGCATCAAATGTTATTTTGCCAAGCTTCGATTTCAACGGAACTTTTAGCCAATGTATTTTGGGCTATTAGGGCAATGTTAATCAATCGATAAGGTCTGTCTAATACTTGGCATCCTCCTCCAACCCAATTGGCAAAGGTTAATGTTGATTGCACCCTCTTTCTATCTTATATCATAAGCGGATGGGAATTACTGCAGTTTTTCGGATTCGTAAAGGGAGGATTTCCTTTTGTCTGTGATGAAATTATGTACAACTAGGATTATAGCTCATTGGAGTTGCTAGCTATTCATTTCTAAAAAGGAGATTAATGGATTGGATGCTCAAATTAAAGCATTAATTATTGAAAGGAGATAATTCAAATATATCTCTTACTTTCAAAGACCCTGGAAACAGGGAAGTTCAAGGAAGAGGGTATGGAGTTCTTACCTAAATTTAATTTTGTTATTTTCATTAATATTAGTAGAGAAAGTATAAGTTATGGCAAACTTATGTGCTAATTTGATCTTATTTAGTTTCTTAGTTGGGATGATTTCTTGTTGAAATAATAAGTGTGTCCTTCCCTCATTCTCAACACTTTGAAGGAGGAATCTAGCTTGTAGTTATGCTTTTTTTCTTTAATTTAGTAAATATAGTAAGCTCTGGCTTCTCTCAAAAAAAAAAAATCTATATCAAAACATACATTTTAAATTGAATTTTTAAGAGATAAATATTTGGGCAAAGGAATTAATTTGTGAGCAAAAGTACTTCAAATTCCATTCTTTGATATACAACTTAATTGATTTCTCTAAAAAAAAATATTTAAAAAAGAGAATTCAATAACACATCAATACATATCTAATCCATCATTTCATTCATCATTTGAAACATCATATAAATAAAACTATCTAATTGAAAATGAAAATTCACAACTAGAAATAGATGAAAGCACGAACCAACATAAACATCCTCAAAAATTAGTACAAAAGATCAATCAATAGGTTACAACGTAGAAGTATATACTAATATCAAATAGAGGGTGAAAATTATTTGGAGGTGTGGAGGGTTGAACATTGTAAAGTAACTATGAAATTATTTGGAGGTGGTGGAGGGTTGAACATTGTAAAGTAAACTATGAAAGTTGTTAGGGGATGTTAAGCCCTATGAACTTGCCCAAGCTAAAAGAAGGGGGGTGAATTGTGTATTTAAAAACTCTTTACAAAGAATAAAAATTGCATAAACCAAATCACACCACAAAAAATAAATGCGGAATTTAAAAGTGCGAAGAAAGAAAAAAGAACACAGAATTTATAGTGGTTCGGTCGACTCGACCAACGTCCACTCCTTGGAGCCACCCTCCAAGTATTGCACTACAAACGTGACTCTCCTTTAGCCCCACGGCTAGGCGGAGAAGCCCTACAAGAACCTCCTTTTTGCCACCCGGCAAGAGAGAACCTACCTCCTTTTGCTTCCTCCTGAAGCTGGCAGAGAACCACAACCAAAAGCAAACTCCTTACCTCTACCGACCCTTCCACGGACTGAGAAACTCAGAGAAAGAAAGCAGAGCGATCCTTGAAGCAACCCTTGTGAATCCCCTCACAAGCTCCCCTCACAAGATCCTTCTTCTCTCCCTCTCTCTCTTTCTCTCCTCAAGGTCTTCTCAGGTCAAGGCAGAGCCAAAAGGTCTTAAAAAGTTGAACAAGGCTCTTAAATAGAAGAGCTCAAGAGGAGCTCATTAATTGCAAGTAGCCGACTTTATGCTCAGGCCGATATGGACATCGGCCTGGCCGATCAGTACAAATCAGAAGATCGGCCAGACATCGCCTGGGAACAGTCCTGGACGATTGAGATTGAAATTTGGCTTGATCGTCCCGGCCGATCTCACAATCGTCCTGGCCGATCAGTTCAAATCAGAGGCAAATCGTCCAGAGCATCGCCCTGTTTTTTAGCTGGCCGATATTTATCTTCCTGAAGTAACTTAAGGATTTTGAATGGATCGTCCTGGCCGATCCTGTGATCGCCTAGGAAGATATGATCGTATCAATCAACCTTAATTACTCCTTTGATTTCCTGATCAATTAAGGCATAATTTGGTAATTTCGTCCAGGCCGATCGGGGGATTATCCTGGCTGATAATTTAAAAATACAGTATACCTTAATTGTCTAAGGCGGCTACTTCTTTCTATTTTGAGCTTATCGTCCAGGCCGATATATTAATGACGGATGCCTTAATTAAGAATCCTTATTTAGACTTTCTATTTTAAGCTGATCCTCCAGGACGATATAAATATCAGCCTAGATGATGTGGGCAAAAAATAGAAATTCTATGTCTCTCAAGTGTGTGTGTGTGAAGGGTTACTTAGCATCAGTGTCTTTGACCATTATAAGTGGACTCAAAAGTGAAAAATAAAAGTACAGACTGACTCAACCCTAAACCTACATATTCCTGAACTAGCTTCTTCTTGATCGTCCGATCTTCGATTCCTGAAAAGTTAGAAGCAAAAAGTAGTCCAAGAGAAATAGTGTTTGTCAATCATCAAAAACATAAGACATGAAAAAATAGATTTGCAACAGTCTCCCCCTTTTTGATGATGGCAAACACAAGTAGGAAAATTTAAAAAGAAAGGTTCATTAGAAATTCAAAGTTACAAACCCCAAACCCAACAGCTTTTTCCTACCACACCCTACTCCCCCTTTTGACATCACAAAAAGAGGGTCCAGATACAAAAGAAAAAGAGAAAATTGAAACTAAAATAGACTAAAAAGGCAAACTACAGAAAATAGGAAACAAATAGCAAAAAACACGGACTAGAAAAATGAAGGACCCTGATCATCAGATGGAGGTGGTGGAGGTTGCTGCTGAAAGTAGCTTGCAAGTGAAGTAAACTGAGCATTGAACCAGGCGATGTCCTGGTCATGCTGCTGCTACTGGTGAACCATGTAATTATCAAAGCGGGCTAAGTCCTCCGCGCGATTCTGCTCGTAGCGGGTAATGTCATCAAAATGTTGCTTATCCTGTGCAACAAGGTAAGCATCGAAGCGGGTCTCCCAACGATCAAACCTTTCTATCAACTGATCAACCGGTGAGTGCTGGTGGAGAGGAACAAGATCAGGAATGGGAGCGGGAGCGGGAGCCTCCTCATCCTTAGCACCCCGACCTTCGCCGTCTCCTGGGTGGAGACGAGTACTGTGAAGGATAGTGAAAGAATTGTTTGAGTAGCAAGGAGGCTGAAGGTTTGGTGGAGTAGGATATTGGAGATTGTATTTGGTTTCAAGAATGTAGGCTATGATGTGTCCTAAGGCTAGATTGGGTTTTCTCCTATGGCCTGGATCGCGAATAGTTGTTAAGTGATCGATGTAGTGAAAGAGTATATCAGTGGCATTAAATTCTCTCTGGGACATAATGAAAAAGGTGGTCAAGGATAGAAGTGGAGTGATATGGATTCGATCCCCGGCTTTTGGAATTATGGAGGTGCGAAGGACATGTTGGATTGTCCTAGCATCTTTGACTAAAGAGCTAGTCTCTCCAACATGAAAGGGTGTGTTGGTTTGGCGAAGGAAGTGGTTTGCCGTGGACCAATCAAAATCCGGATCAGAAATGATTATGTGCAGCTTATCCCCGGTGGTGGATAACTATAAAAGCTCCGCACAGTCCTGATATGTGATCTCGACCAGGCGTCGATTCACATAGAAGGTCAGGGCTGTGAAGGTAGAATTTATGCGAAGATTTGCATAAAATTCTAGGAGGAGTTCAGAAGAAAAAGAGACAGCAAGAGTGAGTATGAAACAAAGAGAGGTGTGGGAAAAGATATCCATTACCGGATACGAGAGATATGCAGGATTGATCGCAGGATTGATCGTTCGGGAGAGGGTAATGCCACACTCTTTGTAGCGACGGTAGGCAGCCTGATCCTCTGCCGCCCTGAATCGAGGGTCCAAAGTGGTCCTCGAGGAACTCCCAGAAGCCTGACAAATACGCTTCCCACCAGCCATAGAATGGAGCTAGCAAGAAAACACGCAAGGAAGAAAGGTGGAGAGTGAGAAAACTTGGCTGGAATCGGCCAGAATTTAAAGAAACGGCCATATCGTCATGGCCGATCGCAGAATCGCCCAGGCCGATATGGCTCAATAATTATGTACAGGCCGATTGGTCAAAAAGAAGGTCAGATCGTCCGGGCCGATCAGATATCGGCCAGGCCGATTAGACACAGGCGATCGGCCCGAGGAGTCAGGCCGAATGACCGTTAAAAAAGCGGATCGTCCGGGCCGATTAGGTGTATCGTCTAGGATGATGCACAATAATTGATCATACCGGTCGAAGTGAAAACGTTTTAAATTCTTGTCACATGTATCGTCCAGGATGAACAGTGGATCGTCCGGGAAGATTGTCCAATAATAGATCGTCCGGGGCTAAATTTAAAGATCAAAACGTGCTGACACGTGGATCGTCCAGGATGATCCAGTGTATCGGCCAGGACGATGTACATAAAATGCATCGGCCAGACAAATATACTATCGGCCAGGACTATCACCATGAGTTTGATCAAATCGGCCAGGACGATATATGATCGTCCGGGCCGATGAGTTTCAACAAGCACAGAAAAAGGTCAGCAGATGGATTTTGAAGATGATTTGTCCTATCGTCCAGGACGATAAAAATATCGGCTAGGACGATGTGTCTAGGAATTGAAAACAAGGAAAAGATGGTGATGATCAAGTCCCTCAAAAATAAAATAAAAAAATAATAATCAAAACACAGTAAAATAAAAACGAAAATCAAAAGAACGAATATTTTTGGATTTTAATTTTTCTATTTTTTTTTTGTTTTATATAGGCATCATATGAGAATACTTTTCAAAAATTTAAACTTTTAAAGTTCCAAGAAATCAATAAATTTAATAAATCCTAATCAGAAGAAGGTAGAACATCTGATTATGTTAACCCTAGATCGGACTTCCTTCAGGGTACAAAATTCTTTTGGAAAACAAAAATCCAACTCAGAATAACTAAATAGGATAATAAGATCCATTCAAGACTTGTTTACAAAGAAAATATCTCATAATTAATAAACCAAAGTATTTTTTCTCAATCATGGAAATTGAAATCAAGTCTTTGAAAGAATCACATAATTAATGAGTTTTCTAAGTTTTAAGAGTTTTACCAAAGAGAGGATAGCTTGCATTTAGTGGGCTCATTTTTTGCCTCTTGTCATTTTTATTGGCTCTTTTGAGCATCTTTTAAAACTTTGATACACTTTTGTGTATATAGCTTTCTTTTCAATTTGGCTTCATTGGCCTCTTTCCTTTTTAACTCTTGCAAGCTAGAAGCTCTTTAATATACCCTTTAAAAAACTTAGTTGTGAGTATATCCTCCAAATATTAGAGAATAGGAGCTCTCTCTCTAACATAGGGAAGAACAATCCACAACACAAAATCAAAATCATGTGATAAATGCAATTGCAAGATTTCAAAAGCTTGAAAGATATCTAAAAACTTTGACTATTATGTATAAGATAAATTAATGTAGCAAGATAAGAAAAACTTAAATAAAAAGCCATTGGTTAAACTGAGTTTAGACTTTTGTTTAGAGAAGAAAATCATACCACTAACAAAAGTCAGAAGGAGGGAAAACATCAACAGTATTACTCCCTTTAACCAATTTAGAAAAGCTAAACCCTATCTCCAAAACTCCAATATTTAAAAGCTTGAAAAGATTTATCATATGGAAGGCCAAATTTAAAGAACAATGTGAAAAACAAAACACATAAAATAAAAAAAATAAAGCAAACTAAAAACAACACAAAGTGAGCACAAAAACTAGCACAAAAATAAAATAAAAGACACACAAAAACTAAAGATTTCAAGCAAGAGATAAAGCATCGAGTTTAAGCAATTTTGAGCTGCAAGTCTCCTCATGTCCAGTTATCTTAAGCTCTCACAAGGTCTTTGGTGAGAGCACACCTACAAAACTCAACAACAGACAGATTTAGGAACCCAAACCGGTTTGGGCCCCATCTTATGAAAAGTAGAAGGTGATGCTTGTGTGTCATGCTGTGCATTATTTAATTTTGGTCTCCACACCCACTACGATAAACTGTGCAAGTGTGTGAGATGTGTCCTAGCATGCCACAAGAAAAACATTAAACTCCAGGAAAAGGTTTTCTTAAATGGTTTGGGTAAAAATGCCTCTTCCTAGGTTCTGGCTTTTGATTAGGAGTTGGTGTCATCCTAGCTTTCTTACATGTTTTCAAATCATTTTGAATCATCAAGTTGGTTCTCTTTAAGGCATCATTGTCAATCCTAAAATTTTTCTCAATCTCTTTAGATTTTTTAAGATCAGAACTAAGAGATGTGTGTGAATCTTTCAATGCATTATGTTCATCAATTAATTCTAAATATTTCTTGTTTATGTCATCAAATTCATCAAGAAGAGCCATGTGATTTGAATCAATCATTGCATGATCTTTGAGAATGACTTCATGCTCTCTTTGTAAATTTAAAAATTCTAATTTTAGAATTGCATGAGTTTTCTTGAGTTTTTTATATGATGTATGAATTTTTTCACAAATTTCAAACAATTCATCATAGGTTGGTTTACATACCTCTTCATCACTTTGATCTTCTCCCATGAAACACAAGTTTGTAGTCTCTTCCTCTGGTTCAGTCTCAGAGGAATCAGTACCAGATTCTGCCCAGAAACCTCTTTGGATTTTCTTCTTGTCCTTCCTAGACTTAGCTTTCTCCTCACCTTTTTCCTTATCTTTGCTCGAGTGATCTTGAAGTGTAGGACAATCGGCTCTCACATGTCCAGGTTTCCTGCATTCAAAATAAACAACATCAGAAGATCCTTTAATATGTTTATGATCCTTACATTTTCTCCAACTTTGATGATGCTTTTGTTTCTTCCTTAGAAAGCTTTTTAATTTCCTTGTGATAAAGGCAACTTCATCGCTTTCAGACCCGGAAGATTCAGAATCCGACTTGTGCGCCTTCAGTGCGATTGTTTTCTCCTTTTTCTTCTCACCTGCATCAAGATTTCTTTGATTCACCCCTTGCTCGTAAGCAATGAGTGAGCCAAGTAAGTTATCAATAGAATAGGTGTTCAAATCTTTAGATTCAGTGATTGCAGTGATTTTTGCATCATAAGACGAAGGCAAGCATCTCAAAATCTTGTTAACTTTTTCATAATTCGAAAGTTCCTTTCCTAGTGCATGCAATGAAGTAACTATCTGAGTAAACCTAGTGTACATGTCAGAAATCGATTCATGAGGTTTCATACGAAAAAGTTCGTAGTCATGCAAGAGGAAGTTCAAACGAGATTGCTTAACTTCATTAGTACCTTCATAGGTGATGCATAATTTATCCCAAATCTCTTTACCAGTTTTGCAAGTTGAAACATGCATGTAATCCTCAGATTTCAAAGAACAAAAAAAAAAAAACAGTTCAAACAATTCGCATTTAACTGAGCTAAATAACGTTCATCGAAAGTCCATTCAGTAAAAGCAACTTCAATTTTAACAACATTAATTTCACGAGAAGGTGGAGAATAACCTTCTTGAATAAGCATCCACATGCGATAATCAGTAGATTGTAAAAACGTTGACATGCGAGTTTTCCAAAAATCAAAAGGTAGGTTATCGAATAGGGGAGGTCGGGTAATAGAATACCCTTCCGTAGTGTTACGATTCCCAAGGTTAGCCATGGATCAAAAATTCAAAAGCTTTTAAAAACTTATTTTATGAAAACCGCTCTTATACCACTTGAAAGTTCATTCGGGATGTTAAGCCCTATGAACTTAGTCCCAAGCTAACCAAGAGGGGGGTGAATTGGTATTTTAAAAACTCTTTTCACAAAGAATAAAAATTGCATAAATCAAATCACACCACAGAAATAAATGCATAATTAAAAAGTGCCGAAGCAAGAAAAAGAACACATAAATTTATAGTGGTTCGGTCAACTCGACCTACGTCCACTCCTTGGAGGCACCCTCCAAGTATTGCACTACAAAACGTGACTTTTCTTTTGCCCCCACGGCTAGGCTGAAAAGCCCTCACAAGAACCTCTTTTTTGCCATCCTGGCAAGGCAAAGAACCTACCTCCTTTTGCTTCCTCCTGAAGCTGGCAGAGAACCTCAACCAAAAGCAAACTCCTTACCTCTACCAGAAGTAGAGTGATCCTTGAAGAAACCCTTGTGAATCCCCTCACAAGCTCCCCCTCATAAGATCCTCTCTCTCTCCCTCTCTCTCTTTCTCTCCTTAAGGTCTTCTCAGGTCAAAGCAGCAGCCAAAGGTCTTTAAAAATGTTGAACAAGAGCTCTTAAATAGAAGAGCTCAAGAGGAGCTCATAAATTGCAAGTAGCCAACTTTATCGTCTAGGCCGATTTGGGCATCGACCTGGCCGATCAGTACAACCTCAGAAGATCGGCCAGAGCATCGCCCTGGGAACAATCCTGGACGATTGAAATTTGGCTTGATCGTCCCGGCCTATCTCACGATCGTCCTGGCCGATCAGTTCAAATCAGAGGCAAATCGTCCTGAGCATCACCCTGTTTTTGAGCTGGCCAATATTTATATCCTAAAGTAACTTAAGGATTTTGAATGGATCATTCTGGCCGATCCTGTTATCATCCAGGACGATATGATCGTATCAATCATCCTTAATTACTCCCTTGATTTCCAGATCAATTAAGGCATAATTTGGTAATTTCATCCAGGCCGATCGGGGGATCATCCTGGCCGATAATTTAAAAATACAGTATACCTTAATTGTCTAAGGCGGCTACTTCTTTCTGTTTTGAGATTATCGTCCTGGCCGATACACATATCGTCCAAGACGATATGTTAATGACGGCTGCCTTAATTAAGAATCCTTATTTATACTTTCTGTTTTAAGCTGATCGTCCAGGACGATATAAATATCGGCCTGGACGATATGGGTAAAAACAGAAATTCTAAGTCTCTCAAGTGTGTGTGTGTAGGGTTACTTAGCATTAGTCTCTTTCACCATTACAAGTGGACTCAAAAGTGAAATACAAAAGTACAGACTGACTCAACCCTAAACCTACGCAATCCTGAACTGGCTTCTTCTTGATCCTCCGATCTTCGATTCCTGAAAAGTTAGAAGCAACAAGTAGTCCAAGAGAAATAGTGTTTGTCAATCATCAAAAACATAAGACATGAAAAAATAGATTTGCAACAATCTCCTTATGTGTGTGTATATTTTTATTCACTCAAATTACAATCACTCCCTTTCAATTTAATTTCAAAGAAAAGTGTAAGCTTCAAATTTTACAAAGTATCTCATGCTGAATTTGATTTGAAGTCTTCGTAGTTTGGAGTTTAATTTTCCTAAAATATTAGTACACACAAAAGCAAATATAATTCTTCTAAAATTGCTAGGAGATAACTACTCATTTGAACAATAATGTTTGGAATCATCAAAACTATACAAGTTGCCAAAATATAAAGCATGCAAAAAGCAACTATCTTAACAATCTCCCCCTTTTTGATGATGACAAAACAATTATTATTTGTATGATTTCAATTTAACCAAATCTCCTAAACTCCCCCTGAATTGATGAATATATGAAAATAAGGAGGCATTTTGAACCATAGAACACAATTTTTTATTTTTCAAAAATTTTAACAACAAAACAAAAAAAATCAAAGGACCACAAGCAAAACATACAAACACAAATACAAACACAATAATTTCTCCCCCTTTTTGACAACAACAAAAAGTGAAGAAGAAATAGACAAAAAATGTAAGTGATTATATGAAATTCATTTGAAGATTTAATGTAAGTGGTGATTGTCATAAGGTATGCAATCTAAAACTAATAACATTAG
>NW_021318590.1:352924-387857 GCF_001605985.2 Dendrobium catenatum
CTTCAACTCCTCACTAATCTAGTGGTTTTGTGATAACCTTCCTCGACTAGCATCCACATGCGATTAATCTATGTGATTGTAAGAAAGTAGAACTGCCGTGTTTTCCATAAACTTCAAAAGGAAACTTATTGTATACAAACAGTGGAGTAGTGATAGAGCTAAGCCTCAGTGTGTTCTCGATTTCCAAATTGTAGGCCATCTAGCGTTAATCAAAAAGTAAGGTTCTAAACTTTGTGATTTTTGAAACAAGCTCTAATACCACCATTTGCTTTTCGGGAGTTTGTCATACAAATATAATATGTTGAATTAAGCCTAGAGTATAATGTCCCAAGGCTACCAAGAGGGGGGGTGATTTGGTAGTTTAAAAAATTTTAAACCCTCTTTTTAAAATTATGTTGAACCGAAATAAAAAATGTTTCTTTTAAGTTTTTGTAGAAAAAGTTTTTCAACCACAGAGTTTTTAAGACTAAAATTAAAGATGCGGAAATGTACAAAAGATAAAGTAAATGACACCAGTTATTAAGTGGTTCGGTCTAAAACGGAACCTACATCCACTCCCAGAGGTCACCCTTCTGAGTATTAGCAGCTATATCGAATAGTGAATCTCCTTTTGCTACGCAGAGAGGAAGAGTACAGCCACAAAACCCTCTTTTCACCACTGCCGCGGTGCGGTAGAGAACGCGTCATCCTGTTATACAACAATCCACAGTGTGTGGCAGAGAACCGTGCCGTCCTTTCACACTCTCCTAGTGTGGGCAGAGAATCCTTTGTCCTTTTCACACTCTCTAAGTACAGGCAGAGAACCTGTCGTCTTTCACACTCTCCTAGTGTGGGCAGAAAACCCTTTCCTTTCACATTCTCCAAGTGTAGGCCAGAGACCCTTCTTCCTTTCACACTCTCCTAGTGTGGGCAGAGAACTCTTCGGCTGTTCACACTTGTCCAAGTTGGAGGCAGAGAACCCGCTTCGGCTGTTCACACATCTCCAAGTGTCGGCAGAGAAACCAGGATCTCCTTGACATTTTCTCACAAAAGAATCTAGAAGGAAGAAAAGAAAAGAAGTGAAGTAATCCCAATTCACAAGTAGAGAATTCACTTATCTTTGAAATCCAAGTGAAGCCTTCTCGCTCAAGTGGTAGGAATTCCTCCCTTGAAACCTTTTCCACCTTCTCTTAGCTTTCTCTCAAGTGAGCATGAAGATTAAAATGATAAAGATACTTGGTGGCAGTCTAATTTGGACGGCTATTTATACAAAAGACAAGAAAAAACGCCCAAAAATTGCAAGTTTTCAATTCGTTCGCACATGGATCGCCCCGTACGATCGAGTGGATATCATCCTGGACAAATATTTACATATATTAAACGATTTGAAACGACCCTATTTGTATATGTGTATGAAATGTCTTCGTACAGCTGATCATCCCGTACGAACTAGGTTCATCCGGTACGAATGATTATTACAAGGTCGGTTCTAGAAACTGCTGAAAACTGTTCTAAGTCGGTTAATCGTTTGGATGACAATTTGTTCGTCTGGACAAAATTTTTACAGAGGACCGATCATCCTGAACAATTTTTAATTTCGTCAGGATGAAAATTTTACAGAGGACCAATCGCCATGTACGATAATTTTATTTCGTCTGGTCTAAAATTTTCTAGAGACCAGATCATCCTGGACGATATTTAATTTCGTCTGGACGAAAATTTTCCAGAGGACCATTCGCCATAAACGATAATTTAATTTCGTCTGGACAAAAATTTTACAGAGAACCAATCGTCCCGGATGATAATTAATTTCTTCCTAGACGAATAGGACTTAAAAAAAATTTTCAAGCAAGTTCCTATTCGTTCCATGTGCTCAATAGGAGATAATTGTCTGATCGTCTAGTATGAACTGATATCGTCCCGTACGATCAGTATAAATTTTATATGATCTCCTTATGTGTGTGTATGTTTTTATTCACTCAAATTACAATCACTCCCTTTCAATTTAATTTCAAAAAAAAGTGCAAGCTTCAAATTTTACAAAGTATCTCATGCTGAATTTGATTTGAAGTCTTCGTAGTCTGGAGTTTAATTTTCCTGAAATGTTAGTACACACAAGAGCAAATACAATTCTTCTAAAATTGTTAGGAGATAACTACACATTTGAACAATAATGTTTGGAATCATCAAAACTATACAAGTTGCCAAAATGTAAAGCATGCAAATAGCAACTAACTTAACAAGAGGTATACAGAAGCGCCCCCAAATTAATCCCTAAGTCTAGAGAAACAACATAAAAATTTTTGAAACTTTTGAAAGAAAGCAAATTAATAGAAAATAGGCTCAGCAATTTGTCTTTCACATTCTTGATAATCATGTGAGAGTCCATTCTAATGCCATTAAAAAGAGAATTATTCCTCTCTATCCAAAGAAAGCATAAAATAAGATAAGGGATAATATGCCTTATATGGCCTTAAGAATTAACAAACCAAGCATTAAGAATAGCGTTAATAGACAAATTCGTATTAAAATAGTTAAATATGAAAATATGTACAAAATAACACCTAGTTCTAATAGCTAAACGATTCGAGACAAAAACATGATGCATATTCTCCACATAATAACGACATTGACTCTTCGAAGGATGGATAAAACCTCTTTTGATCAAATTATCATTCATATGAATGAATCTATATAAAATTCTCCAAATAAAAGTAGCAATAGTAGAAAGGATGCTTTTCCGCCAAATCAAAGAAAAAGTACCAGTAACAACATTCTTACATCTAAATACATGCCAAGCATCTTTAATCTAAAAACCCGATTAATAGACAACCTACATTATAAAATGTCTTTCAACTCCAAGTTCAATGGAATATTAAGAATTTTTTTAATAATAAAGTCAGGAATCACATTAGCAATTTTATCATAATCCTAACAGTTATCATTAATGAACAAATTTACCTTAAACATAGCAGTAGAAGAAGAATTAATAATGGAGTCTATGGATTGATTACCTAACCATTTATCCTACTAGAAGAAGATGTTGCCACCCCCAAGACACCCAAGAGAGATGATGCTCCACTTCCCACTTAACCTTGCGAAGCCTTTGCCAAACTTTAGAATCACCAATATTAAAAGAGAAAATAGTAGGATGCTTCCCCTCACAATATTTGGAATATATAAATTTAGCCAAAAACTCATTTTAGAATGAAAGTAAACCATAACTTGAAGGAAAAAGCATGAGCCTAATCAGACTTGCTTTTACACCCCAGGCCACCCTCCTTGAAACCCTATAACACTTGTCCAAAGAAGACCAAGCAATTTTAGTGTTACTATTAAAACCTTGCCAAAAGAAATTATTAAGGATTTTATCAATTCTATTACACATCATTTTAGTGGTAAGCAGAGTTTGGAAAGAGTAGACAGGGAGAGAGAAAAGAACACTTCAAATGAGAGTAAGCCTGCCCCAAAACTCAAGAAATTAGACTCCTAAAACAAGATTTTATTCTGTACTGAAGTAATTAAATCATAAGAAAAAGGATTAATTTCTACCTTTAAAAAGATGGTTACTAAGATACTTAATAGGTAAATGGCCTTGCACAAAATTGGTGAGGTCTTTAGTAGTCGAGATATGAGCATTAGGCACCTTGTTAGAAATAATGAAATAACATTTTTGATTCTTTATAGAGAGGCCACTAACAATTTCAAAATTATGAAAGAAATCCAAAGAATTATTAATCCTATTAAAAGAAGAATTCATAAAAAAGATAAAATCATCAGCAAAACATAAGTGAGATATAGGGAAGCCCCCCTAAGTCCTAAGGTAAAAGCTGGGGTGATTTTCAAAATGTTTAGTAAGGCTTCTAGAAGGATAATCACCAATGATAATGAAAACATCATGAGAAATAAGATCTCCCTACATTAAGTCATAAGAGGATTTAAAAAAAACCAAAACTCTTGCCATTAATATTAATAGAGAAATAAGAGCCTTCAAAATAATTTCTAATAAGGTTAATGAAACCCATGTTAAAATAAAATACCTGCATAATGTTATAAAAAAATTATCAACTAATATTATCATAAGCTTTAGAGATATTAAGCTTCAAGATGATATTACTTCCCCTCAGCTTGACATCTAAATCATGGCAGAATTCCTAGCCCAATAAAATATTATCAGAGATAGCATGACCTTTGACAAAGCCCATTTGAGAAGTGTAAAGTTAGGATAGGGTTTTAAACCTATGCAAAAATCCCAAAGTAAATCAAGAGGGGGGAGAATTGTTAATTAAAAAAATTCTTGGAAAGTTTTAGAAAACCGATTTATAATTTTATCACAAAAGATTTTTCAACCACAAAATATTAAAGTGTGTAAAATAAAAATATGGAAATATAAAAGAACGCAATAATTTATAGTGGTTCGGTCCAATAAGACCTACGTCCACTCCCTGAAGACTCCCTCTTAAGGTATTGCACTATTACCAAAGTCACTCTCCTTTTTCCCTTATAGCAAGATAAAGAAGTATTGTCATCCTTTCACACCCTCTAAGTGTCAGTAGAGAATTGGCATCCTTTCACACCCTCTGGTGTCGGTAGAAAATTGACCTCCTTTCACACTCTTCGGGTGATGACAGAGAACCGGTGTCATTTCACACCCTCCTTATGTCGATAGAGAACCAGTGTCCTTTTTCATCCTCCTGGTGAAGGCAGAGAACTCGCAACTAATGTTGAAGAACTTCACTTAAGAGCATACAGAGAAGATGGGCAGAAACTTGAAGGAGAGAAAGAGATCCTTGCTTTAGGTAACCTTGTCAATCCCTCATAACTCCCCCTTACTTGCTCTCTAATAGTTCACTCTCACAATCTCTCCCAAACACTCACACTCAATGGCCACTCTCAAGAGAAATTTATGACAAAGGTGTTTAGTGACAATTTTTTTGACTCCTTATATAGAAAAGACATGGAAAACCATTCAAAAAATGAAAATTATAAGAAAAACTATCCTATGATTATACTGTATGATCACATATAATCTTGTACAAATGAATAGTGTCCCCATACGAATCATTAGTATGAGCGCATAGTGTCCCATACAAATTTCCCATACGAACACATAGTGTCCCATACGAATCGTATGTATGAATGCATAGTGTCCTATATGAACAATTCAAATTCATTTATACAAAATGACATCGTACAGTACAAATAGTTTAAAAACTAAATTAGTTTGGCTGATACAATTATGTAATAACCCGTT
Organism: Dendrobium catenatum; assembly: GCF_001605985.2. NCBI lineage: Eukaryota > Viridiplantae > Streptophyta > Magnoliopsida > Asparagales > Orchidaceae > Dendrobium > Dendrobium catenatum. The sequence goes on from NW_021318590.1 coordinate 358,158, forward strand.
TTGTACTATGGTCATCATTTATATGAATCATACATCGTATAATATGAACTAGTTAAATCAAATCATGCTTCATATGGTAAGAACTTGGACGTGCCCATATCATACTCTGGATGTTCACTGTACGAATGTAATTTTGTACAGTATGAAGAGCTTAAAGAAAATTTCAAGGCATGATTCAATTAACTGCATTCTGGACAAACACTTAGATCAAATTTTCCCATATGATCCCAAGATTGCATAGTACGATTAGTTTAAAAAATTTAAGTTTTTACACTCCCCCAATGTGCGTGTGTACGGTTACCCAATTACAATCACACTCTCTTAGACTCAAGAATAATAAAAAGAGTCACATACTTCATTACAACAAATACTAATATAATCTATCTTGAAGTCTTCAACAATTTGTAATATGATTTCCCCATTAGTTTATACACAAAACAAATATAGTATGAAAAGCACTATTAAACATGAATATGTGAGTCATAATATTTGTTATCATTAAAAATATAAACTCGTGAGCAATGAGTCGCAACAATCTCCGCCTTTTTTATGATGATAAACATAACTGGTTGAATTTACAAATTATGTTTTATTTCTCTTATAATCTCCCCCTCATTAAGATAATTAATTTAAAAATAGGGGAAACTAATTTTTTTTTTTTTAAAAAGGGGAAATTAAAACATTTTTTTAATAACAAAAAGATTTCTAAAAGAAAAAACACTATTACAAAGTAAATACAATAATAAACACTAGTACAGAGCAAATACAATGGTACATTCTCCCCCTTCGACATTATCAAAAAGAAGAGGAGCACAAAAAAATAAAAAATAGAACAAAATAGACTAATGATCAAAAAGACCCTAATCAGGTGAAGGTGATGTTTTAGAAGAATCAGTTTGAGATTTTAGTAAATTTTCATAAAATGAGAAAGTTACCTCTTGATTTTATTCAAAAACTTAGCATGGCATGAATTGAAAATGCATAATCCAGAAAGGTTAAAGATTCAAAATTTGTTAATCCCAGCTCAAGTTCCTTCAAATGCTCAAAAATTTTTTAAGTCATCATCTAAATCTTTTTTGAAAAATAGCCGAAGCTAAACTTTTATTGAAATAAAAACAACTACAAACTAGATTCCTCCTTCAATATGCTAAAAAAAGAAGGAGGAACCTTATTAACCAAACAATCAACCCAAGAAAAGTTACTTACTAAAGCATACTTAGCACATAAGTTTGCTAACTTATTACTTTCTTTATTAATGCAATTAAAGATAACAAAATTGAATTTAGAAAGAAAATCCATACCATCATCCTTTAGCTTCCCCTTATTCTAAGTCTTTTTGAAGTAAGAAATAATGTTTGAGTTATCACCTTCAATGAGTATGCCATCATATTTGAACATCCACTCCTTGATCTCCTCTTTAATTGAATTAATAGCAAATAATTCTAATTGGCCAATATCCCAATGAATAAATGATTTTCCATAAGCATACAGGAATCTCCCTTTACTATCTCTGAAGACAGCTGCTATACCCGCTTTGTATGAAGAAATGAGAGAAGCATCAACATTAACTTTGATCCAATTGGGTGGAGGAGGATGCCAAGCATTAGACAGTCTTAACGACTGATTAACATCCCAAAAGCCCATATTATAAAAGCTATATTTGTTGGAGTCCGAAGCTTGAACGATAGCCTCAGATGCAATGAAGCTGGAATTGTCTTCTATTCCACCATGTAATCTCTTATTTATACTTTTCCAAGATAGAAACACTAAAATACAATAAAGTTTAACCATCATACCTTTCTTGGAAACATTATTTTCCATCCATCTTAAACATTGTTCAATAGAATTGAACAAGGGGAACCCAAATCCCCAATGGTTTAAGTGTTGAATTATCTCTTTGATCTTCAAGCAACCACATACAATATGTTCCATATCTTCATTACAATCACATCCTCTAGGACAGTTAGTGTTTTCAGCAATCCTCCTATAACATAAGAAATGCATTGATGGGATTGCATTCCTTTTCAATCTCCACCAAAAAGTCTCTACCCGAGAGTTTAACTTTGCCTTCTTGATCCACTTCCATAACAGATCAACTTCCAAGCCAGAAACCTCCACTTTCCTTATTAATCCAGGAATAGTCATACCTGAATTTTGCTTGATTAGAACTAAGAAATCAGCTTCTTTATCTTTAAAAATCTTGGTCTTCATGATGATATCAATAAGCTCCTTACCAAAGAATTTGCTAAGATTTTGAGCATCCCAATTTCCTTCAGAAATGAAATCCTCCACCATAATCGGGTTGTCATCCACCAGAATTATAAATGTAAGCCATTTGTTAATACTTTTATCAAGTATCCAAATGTATTTGAAAGCATCTACAGATTTACCATTTACTATTTCCCATTTCACTATATGATTTAGAGTATTAAATCCTTCATTCATAATTTTGAATGGAGATGAATTGTTACCATTTGGATTTCCTTTCATCAATTTATTCCCATATTTAGCATCCATAATAGAGTGAAGAAGAGAATTTTTATCTTGAACAAATCTCCAAGCTAGTCTAGCACGCAAAGCAAGTGCTTTATTTATATTAGAATGTTGTCCCCGGCCTCCATATTCAATTGGTTTACACATATCATTCAAATTCACATAATGCATTCCTTTAATTCCATTTTTGTTGTTCCAAATGAATTCTCTGCAAATTCTATCCAAGTCAACCAAAAGTTTTTTTGGTACCAAAAAGTGAGTTGAGTGGTATATAGGAAGAGCAAGCAATACAAATTTAACTAGAATAACTTTGCCCGGCAATGACAAACATTTGCTGCCCCATTGATTACGCTTCTTCAATGCTTTATCAATGATGAATTGAAAGTCTTGTTTTTTAAGTCTCCTCAAATCCATCATCACACTAAGGTAAAAGAAATCTCTTACATATTTGAAGCCCATGATTCTAGATAGAATTCTCTTCCTCTTTCTTTCCACATTTTTACCAAACAAAATGATCGATTTGCTGTAATTGATTTTTTGCCCTGTCCATTCACAAAAATTATGAAGTATTCTCTTCACTCCCAATAATTCCTTCTTATTAGCTTTGGAAAGCATAATGACATCGTCTGCATACAAAAGATTTGAGATACGAGGTCCCTCCGTACATAATTTGATTCCACAAGAGCTATGATAAAATACATTGGATAGAAGTTGTGAGCAAAGAATAAAAAGCATGGGAGAAAGGGGGAAACCTTGCTGAAAACCACTCCTAGCATGGATCCATTTAGAACAATTTCCATTGATGATAATAGAGAACATAGGGTTGATAACACACTCCATGATTAGCTTTGAAAATTTAGGAGGAAATTTAAAATAATCAAAAATTCCTTTGAGATAAGCCCAAGCCATTGAATCATAGGCTTGCTCCATATCCACTTTATAAGATACAAGGCCCGAAAAAACTTTAGAAATTCTAAGTTTGTGGAAGATTTCTTGTGCTAGCAAAATATGATCAGATATGGATCTTCCCTTAATGAAAGCTGCTTGCTCCATAGTGACAAGTTTAGGAATGACTAAATTAATTCTATTTAAAATAATCCTTGCCGCCACTTTGTACACAGTGTTGCAAAAACTAATAGGTCTATAATGTGAAGGAAGATTAGGATTTGAAAACTTTGGGGGTAAGAATGATAAGTGTTTCTTTCCACTCTTTGTTCAATTCACCAAATTTAAAAAAATGGCATATAGCTAACCAAGACTCCTCCTTGATAATATTCCAATAAAGTTTAATAAATGAGTGTGATATGCCATCATTACCTGGAGAAGTGTTTTCTTCCAATTGCTTTAAGACATGTAGAACTTCAGCCATAGTAAGATCCTCCTCCAATAAGCGTCTATCCTGATCATTCAAGCATATATTAGGATCCGGCCAACCTTCCATTTTAGAGCCTCTGAATTCCCATTTCTTTTGAAAGAACCGCATGAATACTTCCTCCATAAGTACTTGATCTTCAACCATATTTCCATCTTCATCTTTAACCTTTATAATTTTATTGATATTCCTTCTAGCACTAGCATAATTGTGAAAAAATCTGGAATTACCATCACCTTCATTGAGCCAATTAACTTTAGCTCTTTGTTTCCACCATGTATTCAATCTTGCCAAGGTAGAATTGAGTTCTAATACCTTCTCTTTAAGGATCCAATAATCTTGATCAGTGAGATGTCCAATTGAAGATTCTTTGATTTATAATTTCAATATCTCCTCCATGAGATCTTCCTTCAACTTGTTCAATTCTTTAAGCTTGAATTTGCTCCATTAGAATAAAGATTTTAAGGACCTTTTGAATTTTTTGTTGAGGATTTGAGAATAATTACCTTGATAATTCTTACACCATTCCTTTTTAACCACTCCATAGGAAGCTTGGTGGGAAGCCTAATAATTTTCGAACTTAATCATTTTGCTGACATTTCTGTTGAAAGACTAGACTTGGAGAAGCATTAGGCAGTGATCCGAGGCTATTCTAGCCAAGTGTCTTTCAATTAATTGAAAAGGGGAGCTTAGAGCTATTGAATTAACAAATTAGATAAAGAAACACTAATCTTTTGAAAACTCATCTCATGAAGCTTATCTAATAGAAGATTAATACAAAATTTGATGAATCAAGAATCATGATTTTCAAACTCAAGTATCGAAATATCAATAGATATAAGGGTTTTCTTAAGATTTAAAAAACACATAAAATGTAAGAAAACTTATTGTGGACTCATTTGTGCCTCTTTATTAATTTTTGGAACACTTTGCGCATCTTTTAATTTTTGATACACTTTGTGTATCTTTTCAAATTTGGCATCATTGCACATTTCTTTAATTGCCTTAGAATAGAGACCGGCCTAGTGAGAGAAACTCTTGGTTTCTAGTGAGAGAAAGTGATCCTGTTTGAATTTTTTCTTTCGCGGGTTTGGATCCGTCTTGCGCGGGATCGGTTTTCCGATAGTGATGGATGGCCGCCGGCCACCTGATGCAGGGGGAAGCAGTGGGTTGTTCTCTGGTAATGGATCTGTCCTGGTAAAATTATTGGATGTTCGTCATTCGGTCGCGGAGATAATGAATGGGAAGGTTTGCATTGGGGATTCTGGTGATCAAGATCTGGGTGGAGTTAGATGTTTATCGTCTGGGCGAGGTAATGGTAATCGTTCTACCGGTCAATTGATCATTAAGGATGGAGGTCTGGATGTTTCCAAGAAAGTTGCATTTGTAGAAGGTAAAGGGTAGGATGTTGTGAATAACGTAGCAACTGTTTCACCTGTTGTTTCGAACAAATATCTGGATGACAGTTCTTTAGATTTGGCAGCAACTTCGTCGGAGATGAACATTTATATTAATAGGTTCAGCAATTCAAATGCAATCTCTAGTTTAGGCCATGGGATAAATGCGAATGTTGATTTTTCTGTTAACAAAAATGTTCATTTCCTACCGAGTCATGTATCTGGATGTTCGAATTTGGTGGACAAGGTAGATGATGTTTTGCTTGTTAAGGAGGCGAATGAGGTGAAAGAAAATCCGTGGAATAGGAAGCCTTATATCAGGTTGAATTTTGATGATAGAGATCAGATTTTTGCGGAGGATGGCAAGACTGTAAAATTTGTTGAGGTTAATGAGGTTGCAATTTCTCAAAAGCTCAAGAATTCTTTGGTTATCAAAGTATTTGGCAAGGAGATTCCTTCTCATGTGGTTGCGTGGGAAGTCAGGAGGCAAAGGAAGATGTTTGGGAAGTTTCACTTTACTACGTTGGGGAGGGGATTGTTTTTATGCTCCTTTGAATCTATGGAGATGATGGAAGGTGTACTATCGAGGGGACCGTAGTTTGTTAATGGTTCTATTATTGGGATAAATAAATGGTCCTTGGAGTTTTCTCCTCTGTCCTTTAAAGGATTGACATCCCCCATCTGGATTAGAATGCCACACTTGCCATTACAATACTGGGATGAAGTGAATGTGGCACGTATAGCTTCTTCCATTGGTAAACCTTTAATGATGGATGGGAACATGTTTCAATGGGGGAAGAGAGAGTTTGCCAGGACCTGTGTGAGGGTCAGGCTGGACCAATGTCTTCCCACAGGAACATGGGTAGAGAGTATCTCTAGGAAATTCTTTCAAAAATTTGAGAATGAAAAAATTTCGACTCTTTGCTGTGGATGTGGTATGGTGGGTCACCTAAAACAAGATTGTAGAAGGGAATTCTGATGGTAATCTGAACTTGGAAGTGTCCAGGGGAGATAGGGAGTTTGGAGAAATCCAGGAAGTCAAGTCTGATCATAGCTATGGTCCTTGGATCATGGTTAAGAAGAAAATCAATAGCAATTCTGTTTTTCAACAGGTTAAACCAATTGCTGGGAAGAAATCTTGGGTGAAAAGGGATGGAAATCATATTGATTTGATTGAGAAATCTAATCCAGATAAAGTTATCATTGACATGATTGAAGACTGTGTTGCTGGTTCCCAGTTGTAGGAAGGGGAAATTATGGTTGAAATGGGAAAGAATTCATCTGGAAGGATTTCAGACGAGGTGGTTATCTCTGTTGAAGGGATTGCTGGAGATTCTGAGGAGCCTTCTGTGGTTGGTAAGCTTCCAACTTCAGTTCATACTGCTATTCCTGATTGCTTAAACATATTTGCTATTTTGAATGGGTGGAGGATGGTATGATAGAGAATGATGATGGTAATTTAGTCCCAGATGTTCGAAGTAATGGGGATAATTCTGTATCTGTTAATTCCTTAACAGCTGGAGGTATTAAAGGTAGCAAGGGATTTTTGGGAAATGGAAAGATTGAACCAGATGTTGGTTCCAGTGAAGAAGTGGTGAAAAGAAAACTTGCTAAAGAACTTAAAACGTTGGGTCCTATTAAAATTAGCTCAAGAGGGAGAGGTGGGGAAGGTGGTTCAAAAAAGAGAGGCGGGGGCTCTTCCCCCAAACATCTTTAATGGAATCTATTGTTTTTTGGAATTGTAGAGGAGCCAATAAGAGATAGGCTTTCCTCTACTTGAAGGAAATTGTGAAAGAATTCAAAATATTCTTTGTTGGATTGCTTGAGACTAAAATTTCTTCTTTAGAGATGGAATCTTTTGTTAGAATGATGGGGATTGGTTGGGATTTTTTTATCCTTCCTTCTGAAGGACGTTCTGGTGGTATATTGGTTTCATGGAAATCTGACCTAGTGTCCTTTTCTGTTTTGAAAACTTCTGAGCAGTGTTTGATTGGTGACCTTAATGTATTTAATAAAGGTGTCTGGATGATCTCTACAGTTTATGCTAGTAAGTAGACGGTGAAGAGGAATCTTCTTTGGGAGGCTGTCCAAGAGGCTTCCAATAGAGGTATTCCTTCTATTGTGGGAGGGGGTTTTAATTGTATTTTGTCACAAGAGGATAAGAAGTGTGGTAGAAGATTTAAAACTAACCAAGGCTCCTGAACATGTTAAAATTCATGAATGAGAATGATTACCATGAAGTTGGTTTTGTGGGACCAAGATATACTTGGTGTAATAATAAGAGTGGTGGAGAGAGGATTTTGGAAAGACTTGATCGTTGTATTCTTAATACTTTGGCTTTAAATAAAATCCAGATCACTGTGGTTAAGCATCTTGCTAGAGTTGCTTCAGATCATTGCCCAATTGTTCTTAAAATGTTTGAGATGCAATGTAAAGGTAGAAGTGGTATGAAGTTTGAAGATACTTGGCTTTCCTTCAAAACTGCTGAGTATTTTGTTTCTAGTAGATGGAGGAGACCTTTTTTGGGGGATGACATGGAGGTTCTCAATAAAAAGTGCAAGAAGACTTTAAAAGACTTGTATTACTGAAGTAAGGCAAGATTGAAGGATTTCTTCATTGAGAAAGACAAATTGAAAGCTGAACTTTTGGTTTTACAAGAGGAAGAATCAAAATTTGGATGGTTGGAAGAGGACAAACTTTGGTTACTTAAAACCAAAGTTAAAGAATTAAATGTGGTTTTGAATAAACTTAATACTTGGTGGAGGCAAAGGGCTAAAGCTAAATAGATTAAGGATGGTGATGCTAATACAAAAATTTTCCTTTCTTTTGCCAATTCTAGAAGGAATTTTAACTGGATTTCTCAAGTTAAAGATACCAATGGGTTGCTGTCAGATGATCCAGGAACTATTGAGGAGGAGTTCTTGAAATTTTTTCAGGTTAAGTAGAAATCCAGAAGCTGCAACTTCACGGGCTGGCCAGAACCGGGGACTGCTTAGCTGGACAGTGATAAGGATATGCTGAATAGGGAATTGAATGAATCTGAAATCTGTGAGGTTATTATGAATTTGGGGGGTAACAGAGCTCCAGGTTTCAATGGGATTTCCTACTCTTTCTTTAAGGCCTATTGGAAGATCATCAAAATGGATGTTGTAAGGGTTGTTCAGCAGTTTTTTAGATCTGGTATAATGAACAGGGAATGGAAAGACACTTTAGTAGTGTTAATTCCTAAGTCTTCTAATCCCAATACTCCATCTGCCTATCGTCCTATCAGTCTTTGTAATTCAATTTATAAAATTGTTGCTAAAGTCTTGCTTAACAGGATGATGGTAATCATGCCCATGATTATTTCTGATGAACAGGTTGCTTTTGTGAAGGGAAGGTCTATATCTGATCATATTTTTCTAGCTCGGGAAGTTTTCAACAAACTTAGGCTTTCTAAAGCCAGGAATGGATTCATGGCAATAAAGGTGGATATGGATCAAGCATACGATAGTATGTGTTGGGCTACCTTGGAAAGAATGTTGATTGAATTGGGGTTCCCTTCCAAGTTTGTTCATCTGGTAATGGGTTGTATTATTAATCCAAGGTTTTCTATTGTGATTAATGGAACCAACTCTGAGTGGATTGAAGGGAAGAGTGGCTTTTGTCAAGGGTGTCCTCTGTCACCATTTTTGTTTATTCTCTGCTCTCAACTTCTTTCTAACGCTTTCCATAGTAGAGGAAATGAGGTGGGTATTAAATTGTCTACTAATGCTCATAAGATTTCTCATCTGTTGTTTGCAGATGATATTTTATTATTTTTGGAAGCCAAGAGGAATGTTATGAAGAAAGTTAGGAAGGTTTTTGAAGATTACTGTAAGTGGACTGGGCAAAGTATAAATTACCATAAGTCTTCCTTGGTGTGTGGTAATTCGGTGGACAAAAGGAAGAGGATTCAGATTTCCAGATTTATGGGTATAAAGATTGTTGATGAGTTTGAATATTTGGGCATCAAATTGGCATTGAGGCGCTTAAAGAAATCTGATTTTCAGTGCTTATTGGACAAATCCTGTAAAAAAATCAATGCTTGGAATAACAGGTTTGTCTCATTGGCTGGTAGATTGGCGTTGATCGTCTGTTTTTCTCTCCATTCCGGTATTTTCCATTTGTCATTCTCTTATTCCAGTGAGTATTTTATTGGAGTTTGATAAGATTTGTAAAGATTTCATTTGGAATAAAAGTGATGGTAAGAGAGGTCTTCATTATCTGGCTTGGGACAATGTTTGTAAACAAAAAAAGTATAGGGGTTGGGGTATTCAATCTGCTGTGGAAAAGAGGGATGCTATGAGAGCTAAATTTGCTTGGAAGCTACTTGATAACTCCGATTCCTTTCTTAGCAAATAACTTAATGCTAAATATGGAGAGTGTTGGTGGAATTACAGATTGTATGGGAGGAATTCCAGCACCTGGAAAATTCTGGTTTCAGGCTGGAAGGCTATCAGGGAAGTTGTTCGATGGAAGGTGGCTGATGGTTATAAAATTAGTGTGCTGAAGGATGTATGGATTCTGGACAAAGCTCTAGTTAAATGGCCTACATTTGTTGCTACATTTGAGGATGAAGATGTTACCCTGGATGGTTTCATTACGGATGGTAATTGGGATTACGTGAAACTAAGGCAATTCTTTGGGATTGAGCTTGTTGATCTCATTTGCATGGTTCTGATTTCTTCCTGTTTGGCTGGTGACAGATTGGAACTGAAGTTAAAAATGACAGGGAAGTCCATCTCGGATCTTATTATGGATGAATGGAATAAGATCTTGGGTGAGGTTATTTCTTTTAACTGGATTTATAAATTGAAGCTGAATGCTAGGATGGAGGCTGTTTTCGAATGCTTTGCCTACTGCTGAATTCCTCTATAAAAGAAATATTTCTGATAATCCTCTTTATCCAATGGGCTGTGAAGTATTGGAAGATTGTAATCATATTAATACTTGTTGCAGTAAACTATGGAAGGTGCTGGATGTTCTGAGAGGATGGGGATTTCATATTCCTATTTTCAATGGGTGGATTGATTGCTTGGGAAAGCTTAAGAATTAAAGGGACGGTAATGTGATGTTGATTAAATTGTATTTTACTGTTATATGGTTTGTTTGGAACCACAGGAACAAGGTGAAGCATGGAGGATCGGAGGATAGTAATGTGTTCATTGCCACTTCTATTCTCGGTTTTATGAGCCATGGTCATTCTCTGGTGTTTCAATCGGGTAACTGGGTTGTTAATTAGTCCAATAGGCTGTCTCTTAATAAATGGCAACCTCCTCCCCCCGGTTGGATTAAGATCAACATAGATGCATCTCTGAAAGGAAATTATGAAGATGGCATTGGAGGAATTGTTAGGGACTGCAAAGTTAGATTCTTACTTGCGTTTGGAAGGAAGAAGATTCAATGGGATATTGCCCAACTGGAGATTGTGGTCATCAAAGAACTAGAAGATGTTCTAAAAGGCAGATTTTGTGGAGTTGAAGGTATTATCGTTGAAGGTGATAATAAGAATGTCATGATTATTCTTCATAAAGTGCACAGTATACCGAAGAATATGGACAAAGGATTGATGATTGAGGATTTTTCTCTTCTTATAGAGGTAAATAATGTGATTTTTCATTGGGTTAATCGTGGTTGTAATAGACTAGCAGATTTTTGTGCTAGTCATGCTGTTTCTTCAGATTTTATTTGGGATTTGTTCTGTGAGAATGTTTTACCGTCTTTCTTTTGTAATATGGTAAAGGAAGAGTATGTAGAAGTTCCTCACTTTTTGTAGTTTGTTTTAGGCTTTGTTTTTCATTTTATGCAATTTTTGCATTCATCAAAAAAAAATTATGCTTTCTTTAAGTAATTTTAAAAACTAATGCTAACCCATTCTAGTGACAAAAATGAACTACTTGATTAAGAAAATAATGAGGTGGATTCAAAAACTAGCAAAAGATCCCTAATAGATAGAACAAAAGTAAGGAGATTAAAAAAAGTTAAATTTTAAATTTTAATTTATAATTGATAAAGATTTTTAATAAAAAGTAAAATAGCCCCATTAAGAAATGAGATAGAGAGACAAAATTATGAGTTTCCTTTATTTCATTATTTTAGAGAAGTCAGCCAAAACTTATTTAAAAATTTAAGAAAATATGAGGTAAATTTTTTATTTTTGGAAAAAATGTTCTTTAAAAGTGATTTGATTCTCTAAAAAGTATACAAAATAAAATTTGACGTGTGTGTGTGTTAATCAGAGTGACATTATAAATGATAGAAATAACATAAATATGCATATCTTAATAAACATATGACTAAAAATTAAACATATTCACAAAAGAAAAAAAAAATATTTGCACATATTGACAACACAAATAAAACTATAAACATCATCTTGCTCTTGGCCTGATGATTATGAAACTAGGTCTGCCAGGAGATTTTTTATTTTTTATCATTTACCATTATTGAAATTTTTTTATTTTAACTTTTTTTTCATTGCAAGAAAAGTTTTTAAGTTCGGGCACTTATTTTTCATATGTCAAATGTTTCTACTCCTAAAGTAAATTACTTTAGAGGAATTTTTTGAAAGCTCGTTAGGGATGTTAGGCTCCTCATGAACTGGCCCAAGGCTAATTAAGAGAGAGGTAAATAGGTATTTTAAAACAAACACAATCTTAAAACCAAAATCAAGATTCACTACAAATAAAACACAATGCAGAAATTAAATGAGAAAATAATAAAGGAAAGAACACAACAGATTTATAGTGGTTCGGTCAAACCTTGACCTACGTCCAATATTTGGAGGCACCCTCCAAGTATTGCACTAAACTAATTGTCTCTCCTTTAGTCCCCACAGCTAGGCGGAGAAGCCCTTACAAAATCACTTCCACCTTCCCCGGTGCGGCTGAGTTGTCGGGTCCATTGACACCAAAGAGATCCTCATCTTCTGTAAACTTCCCTCAAGACAATCCTTGAATCAGACGGTATTAAGGTGCAAGCTTGCTGGAGGAACTGTGTGGAATCCCCCTCCACACACCCTTGAGTCCCCCCTCACAGGATCTTCTCTCTCTCTCAAACTTCACCTGTTCCTCACGCCCTTTCAAGCTCTCTCTTCATGTTTCCCCCAAAAGAACGAAGGGCTGCAAAGACACCTACAAAAGTTCCTAGTCAAAAGCTTAAATAGAATATCTCAAAATGAGCTCATTAATGTAACTTGCCGACTTTATCGTCCAGGCAGATAGGAATATCGTCCTGGCCGATCAATACAAAATAAGCTCAATCATCCGGGATGATTTGGGATGATCAGAAGAAAATTGGTTACATCATCCAAGCCGATACAATATCATCCTGACCGATTAGTTCAAATTCGAGCACAATCATCCAGAATATTGCCTGGAATAGGGTTTGGCCGATATTAATCATCCAGTCCCTTGTTCTGGCCGATGTGATCGTATTAATTATCCATAATTACCAAATTAATTTAGGTATAATTATGTTGCATCATATAGGCAGATATATAGATCATGCTGGCTGATGTCATGAAATAAATAATACATAAATTGATCATGGCGGCTGATTCTTTTTGATTTGAGCCTATTGTCATGGCCGATACAAGGATCTTCTAGGCCGATTAGCTTAATAACAGCTACCTTAATGTGGATGATGTCCTAATTAGGGTTTCTATTTTTGAACTGATTGTCCAAGCTGATATAAATATCATCCCGGACGATATGACCAAAAATAGTAAACTCTAGAAACAGACAGAAAATCTTCCAAGGGTGTGTGTGCAAAGTTACATAGCATCAGGAGCCACACCAAATACAATAGACTCAAGAAAGGAAAAAGGGGTACAAACTGACTCAGACCTAGTATACCCAATCTTGAGCTGGTTTCAAATTATAGTCTGATCTTGTGGACTTGAAATATCAGTAGATAAGGCAATCGTACAGAAATAAGAGTGTTTGCTATCATCAAAATTATAATCCATGAAAACAGATCCACAACATTTTTAGTATCCTCAAAATTTTTCGTTATCGATGTTATCTCCTTACCTTCATCATTTTCCGAGTTGCTATTCTCAGTGTCATTAATTTTTACCACTATCACTTCACCTACATCCAAAAATCTTTGACTCACAGTTTTCTCGTGAGAAATGATTGAGCCAATCAAATTATCAATAGTATAATCATTCAAATCTTTTGATTCAAATATAGCAGTGATTTTAGCATTAATTTTTTAGGTAGACATCATAAAATTTTATTTACTTTTTCAAAGTTTGAAACTTCTCTACCTATATAGCTTGCAAAGATGTTACTATTTATGAAAACCTCGCAAACATGTCTAAGATGGCTTCAAAAGGTTTTATACAAAAGAGTTCATAGTCATTTTTTTTAAGAAAATGCATATAACATTAAAATTAGAAAAATAAACTATTACAATGAAAAAAGAAACTACTAGATACTCCTTTTAAAACAAAGAAAAAGGAAGTCTTATTAGTAATTAATTTAAGCATAATGAAAATATTAGGAAAATAGGAAATGTCATAATGAAAATAAGACCTTATATTTATCATTTTTAACCCATAGGGGTTGAGGGGATACCAAAGATAAAACAACAACCAAAAAGGTTGATTAGTATCCCAAATTTCCCAATTGAGTAAAAAATAATACATAGAATGGTTCTTAAATTCCATTATTCCTATTCCATTTTCCAAATACCAACCAATGCTTAAAATAAATAAAAAGAAAATGAGTTTGCTAAACAAAGTAAAAGAAATGAAACATAAGCTAAAAAATTTGTCAAGCATCACCAATGATCTTGATGACTCCCCACGAAGTGTTTTTAAGAAGCTCCACCATCATCAACCAAACCACCAACCACTCTTAAACTTCTCTTTCACCACACATATCACTGGTTAAATAGTGTAGTGGCTCCAATGCTGCCACCAAGAATGCCCATCTTCCTTCCTCTAAGGCTTCCTTTAATCGGAGTAAACAACAATGAATCTTTAATAAATTTTTTCTTTGACTAAGAAGGGATTTTGAATTTCCCATCTTCAAACAAATCTTCTCCATCATTTAAATAATAAAATTAGGACAAAGGAGTACTTATCTTCTCAATAAACTCTTCTTTGAATTCAAATTCAGATTTAGAGTTTATTTCGATACTTTCATCCATTATCTCATGGACCTCCTCTTAATGATTTGTCACTGTATCTTTACTCATAGCATCATTTCTAATGAATTCTCCATCCTCTAGTTCAGATTCCACCTAAGCCTCCAATACAAAATTTGGATTTTCTTCCTCACCATCCTTCTCTAATAATTTGAACATATTGTCTTGCATAAGAATTTTAGAGATAATAGAGGAGGGATTCATACCATTTTCCTTTGTTGATCTCCTTGAAATATCTTCAGAATAAACATAATTTACCCCTTCTATTATCAATTCAATTTTAATTTCAGCAGTCTTCAAAGCCACCTCATCACTATTTTTTCCCTCCAGTTGTAATATTTGAAGAGTTCATAGTCATGCATAAAACTATTCAACTTAGATTGATTGAATTCACTAGTTCCTTTGTATGTAGTGTATAAAATATCCAAAATTTCCTTGCCGGTAGTACATGTAGAGATTCACATATAATCTTCAAAATTTAAAGTACATAATAAATAATTCATACATTTAGCATCTAATTCACCATAAATTTGTTGTACTTTACTCCATTCAAAAAATGGGACATCGGTTTTTGATTCCATCTTTAATATGTGATGGTATAAAATAACCAATTTGAATTATATGCCATATTAAAAAATCTATTGATTGCAGGAAAATAGATATTCAGATTTTCAAAAAATCAAAAGAAATATTTTCAAATAAAGGTAGTCTAGTGATAGAATATCCTTTAGGTTTGTTACAATTTCAAAAATTAGCCATAATCATTTTTCAAAAAGTAATCTAAACTTTTAAATATTAAAATATGCTCTAATACCACTTGTAAAGCTAGGATAGGTAATTAAATATATGCAAAAATTCCAAGGAAAATCAAGAGAGGGGTAAATTGGTAATTAAAAAAAGACTCTTGTAAAGTTTTAGAAAACTGATTCATAATATTTTTTATCATTTAAAATATAAACTTGTGAGCAATGAGTCGCAACAAAAAGGATATATAATCTTAGGAAGAAAAATAGTTAAACGATTCATAAAAAATTTTGAAACCAACTTACTAAAAAAGGTACAAAGACTAATTGGTCTAAAGTCATTCCAATTGCTAGACTCATTATTCCTAGTGATAAGAATAATATAAGTGGAAGAAAAAAATTTAGGCATAGTATGACCAGCAAAAAACTCCAAAATCACAACCTGGAGATCATCATTAATAATACACCATGTTTCTTGAAAAAAATTACTAGTATATCCATCCAAACCAATAATAGAGTCACCATTCATATCAAAAAATATATCTTTTAATTCATCTAAAGAAGGAGGTTTAGAAAGAAAATCATTATCCTCATATAAGATGAGATTGGGAATAATAGTAGGGTTATAAATATTACTAGGGTTAAAGTCCTTGTTAAGCTTATTTTGAATGTGTTGAACAACAAATAAAGAAATTTCCTCAGCATTCTCAGTAACGAAACCATCCCCACTTTTGATTTTGCTAATGGAATTCTTAGCTCATTTCCATTTAACCAAAGCATGAAAATAGTTCTTATTATTATCACCATCTGCCAGATGCTTAGCTGCAGCGTTTTGTTTCCAAAAGGTTTTCTCTTGGGCTTTTAATTTAAAGAGACAATCCTTAGCCTCTCTAAGTAAACCAAATTTAGCTTCAGAAGGAGAGACTTGACATTTAATCTCAGCATTGTTAACAGCATCTTCAGACATTAAGAATTTAGTAAAAATATTTTGTAAACATTATAATTCCACCAATTTAGAAGTTGTTTCAATCTTTTCAATTTAAACCAAAGTCTTTTCATGCCAATGACAGAGTAATTAGGATGCAAAGGGGAACCCCAATTATCATCAACAACACTTATTTTGAAATCTAAATTAAGGAAAAGAGTTAGCATGTCTAGTACTAAAAGAAAGTAACAAAGGAGAATGAAAAGAAAGAGTATTATTAAAATTCTCAACAAAAATAGAACTAAAAGTGCTAAGCCATTTATTATTAAATAAAACATGATCCAGCCGTTACCATAATTTACCACGTTTCCAAATATTTTGTTACCAAAAAAGCCAATTTCAATGAGGTTACAATCCATAATCATAGTATTAAAATCCTCCATGGCATGCAAAATAGGAGTGGAACCCCCAATATGCTCCGAAGGAGTAGAAATGGTGTTAAAATAACCACCCACCAACCAAGGTTAAAGACAAATGCTATGAAAATTGGATAACTAATCCCAAATAATTTTTCTAGTCCCACGAGAAGAAGCAGTATAAACAAAGGATGCACACTAATTTAAATTTAATACTTCAATGTTATAAAGCAAAACTTGAGTGAAGTTGCCAAGAATATCAATTCTAATCGGATCTTTCCAAAATAAACAAATCTTATTAGCAGAATTTATAGCGGCATGCTTAAAACCTAAAAATTTAGGTGGACTAGGTAAATTAGAAACATTAATAAGAGGTTCAAGTAAAACAAGAATAGAAATATCATGGATATGACATAAATTCTTCACATGGAAATGAGAAGAAGAACACCCAATACCCCTAACATTCCAAATAATAGACTTAAACATAAAAACAAATCTAATGACTAGGTTGTGAATGTGTGTTTCTAGCTGATTGTAAAGAAAGATTATAACTCTTTCTACCACACTTATTTTGAACTTTAATAAACTAGTATCATTATCATCTTTCACAAGGCATTTGACAGAAAACTCCAACTCATCGGTGTTAGTAAAAGCATCATTATAATAATGAGAGGTAGAGGGAGACTTACAATCAGTTTTTAAATCCTTTTCCTTTGCCTTTTGAGGAAGTTCACCTTCCTCCAACAAATTTCCATCGACACTAACATTATAATTCATACCAAGTTCCACATTCTCTTTCACAACCAAAGCCATCTCATTAACCCTCAAGTTATTATCCAGCCCATAAGATCTCTACTATTCCTTTCACTTCTAGAAGCAATTCCCTTTTATGAACAATACATTAAGAGGAATCAATATTAGAAGATTTATCAGTATTCATCATATAATCCATAATCGATAATTCAGAGATAGCATTATTTTGAAGAGAAGAAAAAGTTAGCCTTTGGTCCTCCAAATTGTCACATTCATTGAATAAACTAGCATTTTTCTAATAGTATTGTCCTGAACACAGGGATGATCATCTACAATGGCAGGAGATGAACAAAAAAGCATAGGGGCAAGCCAGTATGCACTAGTATAGGTCTGTCACCCAATTTGGAACTATTTCCTACAGCCACAACACAAGACATATTTTCATTCTCAAGATCAAGCACATTGTTTCATTGAGTTCTTTGGAAAAACCTTTATCTTTACAAAGTTGAGGATGTAACCTAAAACATTCATTAATACCATGACCATGCATTTTATAACGAGAACAAAAATAGGAAGGTTTTCTAATTCCACTTTTTGGAAGTAACCATTCAACTTGGATCCTATCCACAATTCATTTAGGTGTTTCTTAGAATCATAATGTTCCACAAGAACGTGAGCCACTAAATTGTGAGAGATAAAGGTAGTGTCTTGATCCATTTATAAGGGTCTCCCAAAAATAAAAGCAAGCCAAAATAAAATTTACGAGTTAAAGAAGTGAAGTCTCAAATTAGGGAAGGAAATCCACACGAGAGAAATAGGAGATTCTACTTCACATCAAAGTTTGACGTCCATTTGAGGAGACTCATTTGACAAGTATGAATATAGTATAACCTTCTTGAGAAGATATAGAAAAAAACCTGAATGTTTCAAGCTAATAAAGAATTTTCGCATAACAACCAGATTCAACCTACGAAGAAGAATTTTACCAACGAGAGTAAGTGCAAAGGGGGCTCCAATTGAGAGACCACCGCCTCATCAAACATTAAAGTTGGGCATCCCTTAAAGGAGGAATGCACAAAATTTAGCTTAGGCATGGAAGAAGAAGAACTAGATACAACATCCTTGAAGGACTATGAATAGCCATTTGGGATCGAAGAAAATGGGGGGTTAGATGATGATAGAGCTGTCATCTCATGAAGCCAAAAAAAGGAGAAAAAAACTTAAATGGAAGCCACAAAAAAGATGAAGATGAACTAAGGAAAAAATTTGAGAAAATAAACTCCAAACAAGAACACCAATAGATCAAAACCAATGCTCCCGAGAGCAAGACCAAAATAACCCATGAATTACCAAGGAGGAGGAGAGCGTAATGGTTGAAATATGATTTCTACAAATTTAAATGGGTATATAATTTAATCCTTATGGAATTAGGGTTGTGTAAATTTAAAATGGGTCTACATGTGAATCCGTATGGAATTAGGGTTTGTGCTTTGGTGTGTTTATTATACTTTATAAAAGTGTTAGTATTTTGACGATTGAAACCCAATCCCATGAGTATACTATTTAAAGTAAATCCCCTAAGAATAACGGATTAAATATGAAGCCTAGGAAAATTTTGATGAATCCAAATTTAGTGGGTTTCAAGAAAAGGTTGAGGTGAACCTAGGTTTTAAATTTCATCTCAATTGGAGTTCATTTACTTACCAATTAGTGAACCCAAGTTTAAATAACATAATTTACCTAGGATTTCAATTAATTCATAATATTTCCAAATTAAATCCTAAAAATAATATTCAATGGTTCACTCCCTTAGAATTAAATGCCAAACATTGGAAAATTAAAAGTCCTTTGAAATTCATTCAAAATAAAAAGTAATTTAAAAATAAGGAAACCCGCTATTTAAATTTTAAAATATTTCAAAATAAAAAAATTAAAAAATTGTTTTAAGCACCTATAATCATCCTTAGGAGTCATCAATGACATTTAGGGAAGTTTTTAAGAGATTTGGAATTGATTTGACACACAAATAAAAAAATCTAGTTAATTAAATTTTTAATTAATTCATTAAAATGGTTGAACTTATTAAATTATAACTATTTATAGAAAAATCTAAATGACACAAACTCAAAGGAATTGAACTCATTATTGCATACAATATTTATGAAAAATATAAAATTCTCAAAAATCAATATAAAATAAAAAGTTAAAATTTTGACAAGCTTAAATATTTAAATAATCCAATAATTATGAAAATTCACTAAAAGTTCAGCAAATGAATAATTAAATGAATTAAATTTTATGAATAATAGTAATAAATAATAAACACTTATTCAATAAAGTTTATATGGCAGAAATCTCACACTACAAGACAACAAGCCCTAAGAAGGCTTTGATTCCCAAACTTATTGTGTTATCTCCAAGAATGAATTGATAGGATGTAGATGTTAAATTACAAATCTTATAATTTTATATTCAATGAATTAAATTAAAAAAAATTATCAACCAATAAAAAATTATAAATAAAAAGAAAATTGTTGTGCAATGCGGGCTTACAAGGCTGTTAGCTTAGCCCCAAGAAACATGAGATAAATCTCATAACCCTAGTTTAACAAAGGAAATTTCTATTAATTATAAATAACTATTGAAATATGTAATAAAATACTTAGAGAACAAAAATTTCATACCCGTATGCCTGAGTTCTTTAAAGAAGGCAAAGGGTATTAATTGAGACTTAAGGACTAATAAAATTATTTTAAAGAAGGCAAAGGGTATCTACTCCATTTTGAAGGATTGGTAGCATTACAAATATTATCCTGTGACTTGCTAATCAATGACTTCTAAATTAAAATATCCAAAAGCTATTAATGTACAAAAAAAACATTTTTAATAGAATATCATCCTGGGACTTGCTAATAGAATACCCAAAAGCTAAAATATAATGATTGTTTAAAAGAAAATATATCCAAAAGCTAAAATATTAAAGATAATGATTTTTTAATAGAATATCATAAACAAAAAAAAAAATTTATCCTGGGAGTTGCTAATCAATAATTTTAGAATTTTATAGAATATCCAAAAGCTAAAAGATTAAAGATAATGATAAATAATCATATTCAAATCTATATTTTAAAGGAATTGAAATTCAGGCTTACTTGTTGGTGGACTCTAGCCAATTTAACTTTATAAAAGACATTGAGTTATATTATGAGAAATAATCAATGAATAAAAGCTTTTTATTTATATATTTTTTATTCCTGCAACATTTCTTTCTGTGATCATGTACATATTATAAAGCCCTTATTAATGCTTTCTAAATTATAATTCCATGGAGAGAGAAAGGACCTAGATTTCTAGAGAGAGTGTCTGGATTTCTAGAGTGAGAAAATCCCATCTTATTGTTCAAATTTTGTCTTCCGACGATTTTCACGGCCGGTGGAGCCGTCGCCGAAAGATCATCGATGTTTCTTTGCCGATGTTATGGATGTTTCGCGGCCCTCCGGTACTCTACGCATTGGTGGTAGAGGGAGAAATGGCATAGTAATCAAAGAAGGTGCGAGACCTGTAAATCGTCCGGTTATGATGGAAGGTAAGGGAAAGAAGGTTTTGCTGGAAGATGTTGCTGTCCAGAGTAGTGCAGATTTAAGAGAGGATGAAGGTGCGACTAATTTGGCTAATCTTGATTTTTCATTGTCGGTTGAACCTATTTTGAAGGTAAAAAGTTTTGCTGGGGTGAATATGGGTCACCTGGTGTCTAATGATGTGAATAATATGGAATTTATGAAGAAGTCTGAGATTGATGGAGGTCGGCAAGTTTTTGGAAAGGATATAATGATTGATGAACTCTTGATGACCAAGTTATATGATAATAATGGAAATGATGGCATTAGGGAGGTGGTCCGAGCTTGGTTGAAGCCGAAGCCCATCAAGATTGCTTTTAATAAAGAGCAAATTTAATTACCTGAAGACAGGATTGCTATTAGGCTTAATTCAGAATTGGAAGCCAAGAACTCTGAAGTTTTGAAGCATCCAGTTATGATTAAAGTCCTTGGAAGCAATGTACCCCTTCTCAGTTTGTAGTATTGAATTGTGAAGGCAATGGAATAAGTTTGGTGGATTCCATATGACATCTATTGGCATGAATTGAATTTTCTGTTCCTTCAAGACTAATGAGGTGGTGGAAGAAATTTTGAATGGGGGGCCGTGGTATGTTAATGGCTATATTGTCAGCATGGACAGGTGGTCTCCCGCCTTTGATCCATATTCTTTTAAAGGGATTTCAACTCCCGTTTGAATCAGATATCCATGCTTGCCGCTATACTACTGGGATGAGGAAAATCTAGCCAGAATTGCTTCTCGATTTGGTACACCTATGTATTTAGATGAAAATACATTCAGGTGGGGAAAAACAAAATTAGCCCGCATCTGTGTCAAGATCGCCCTGGAGAAGAAACTTCCTAATGGAGTATCAATAGATAGATTAGCTGGTAGATTCTTCCAGCAGGTGGAGTATGAGAAGATTAACTTGTTGTGTTATCACTGTGGTCGAGCGGGACATGATGTGAATGAATGTCCTGATAATGTTGTTCAGGGTATCAAAGATCAGAGGTTGGAAAAATCTGAAGCTGTAACAGGGGAAGTAAAAAAGCCTGAGATTGATGCCAAGACTTATGTGAATAAATCAGAGTATGGCCCTTGGATACATGTCCAATTTAAGAACAGGCGTGTTTATAAGGGAGGAGTTGCTGATAAAAGAAAGCATATTAATAATTTGGGCAGGTCTGAATACAGTAGAGATAAGATTCCAGAGAGTATTATTTAGAAGCAAATCTTTAGTGAAAAGGAGAATGCAGATAATGTGGAAAACTTGGTTTTGGGTCCAGAAATTAACTCAGATAAAGATAAAGCTGATGCAGATAGTCGGCTAGGTATTTCTGTGAATAATAAATTTGTTGTTTTGATTGAAGACAGTGAAGTAGACTCTCTGGGAAAGTTTGAAAAGTTTGGGAAACCGATGGTTATGAATCTGGAATTAGAAAATGCTGATGGTGTGAACAATGTTGCATCCAGCTATAGTGGTTCTACTAAAGTTAAACTTGCAAAAGAGCTGAAACATTTGGGGCCAGTTGATCCAGCTTACAAGAAGATGAAGAGAGATGGCAGGATGAATTCCATAAATAGGGAGGGATCCCCTAAACCAATTTAATGTCTTCGCTTTTATTTTGAAATTGCAGAGGGGCTAGGAAGAAAGAGGCCTCTCTGTATTTGAAAGAGGTTGTTCGAGATCAAGACATTTTCTTCATCGGGTTAATGGAGACTAAGGTGACAAGCATTGAGAAGAAGGATGTTGATAGCCTTATTGGGTAGGATTGGTAATATTTTCATTGTCCCGCCGTTGGTATTTTTGGGGGTATCCTAGTGCTTTGGATAAGAAGGTAGTGACTTTTATGGTCAAAGAAACCTCTTCCCAAATGATAATTGGGGATTTATCTATCCCTAACTTGGGGCCGTGGAAGGTTGTTACCATGTATGGAAGCAGGTGCTGCAAGGAGAGGGAGAATCTTTGGAGTTAACTTCAAAGTTGTATAGAAAGCTCTATTCCTTCTATTATTGGTGGTGATTTCAATTGTGTTTTGAACAAAGAAGAGAAGAGAGGTGGTAAAAGGTTCATTTTTTCCAAAGGACCTAGCGATATGAAGTGTTTTATGACAAACTTTGATTTCCATGATGTGGAGTATTGGACCAAGATTCACTTTGTGCAATAACAAAGAAGGATCCTCCCGGATTTGGAGACGGCTGGATAGGTGTATCATAAATTCGGCTACCCTCCAAAAGCTTCCTAGCTGTTACTAGACATCTTTCAAGGGTGGCATCGGATCACAGTCCTATTGCTTTTAAGATGGATGAAAAGGTGCGTTTCAAATTGAAGACTATCAAATTTGAGGATACTTGGAGATCTTACCCAGCAGCTAAAGGTATTGTATACCACTCTTGGAAGAAAAAAGATTTTGGAGATGAAGGCTCGATTCTTCAAAGGAAGATTAGTAGAACTTTAAAAGCTCTATTTTTTTGGAGTAAAAATAAGTGTAAAAATTTGAATGTGCTGTAGGAAGAATTGAAAAAGAAAA
This sequence comes from Dendrobium catenatum, assembly GCF_001605985.2. NCBI lineage: Eukaryota > Viridiplantae > Streptophyta > Magnoliopsida > Asparagales > Orchidaceae > Dendrobium > Dendrobium catenatum. The sequence goes on from NW_021318590.1 coordinate 381,559, forward strand.
TTTTGGATCTCCAACACAAGGAGGAAATGGAAATTGATTGGTCAAATCATGATCTTCTTTTACTTAGGAGCCAAATCCATAAGTTCAATGTGACCTTGAAAAGATTATCCACTTGGTGGAATCAAAGGGCAAAAGCAAGATGGGATGAAGAAGGTGACACAAACTCAATTTTGTTTCATAAATTTTCCTCTACAAGGAGAAATGGCAAAAGAGTGAATCAAATCAAAGATATGCATAATGAGGTGCAAATAGAGGAGGTTGAAGTTGAGAAAGTCTTCACTCAATACTTTGAAGCAAAATGGAGATCCAGAAACTGTGAGTTAACGGGATGGCCTGAAATATTTGAGCACCAGAAATTGGCTCAAGAGGAGGTAGCTGCTCTTAACACTGAATTTTTTGTGAATGAGCTACAACAATCAATTTTCCAGCAGGGGAGCAATAGATCACTAGGTATGGATGGTCTCACTTCTTCTTTTTACAAATATTATTAGGATATTATTTGGGAAGATCTATGCAATGCTATCAAATGTTTTCTAATCTCTGGGCATATGAGAACAGATTGGAAGGATACTTTAATTGTTCTGATTGCTAAGTTGAAAAATCCTTTGCTCCCATCCAATTATAGGCCTATTAGTCTTTGTCAGACTAATTACAAGATTGCAGCCACAATGCTAGTGAACATGTTGAAGAAGTGTATTCCCAAAATGATTACTGCAGAACAAATGGCCTTCATCCTAGGAAGATCGATATCAGAGCATTGACTTCTGTCCAAGGAGATTTTTCACAAGTTCAAATCTCCAAAAGTAGAAAGGGGTTGATGGCTTTGAAGTTAGATATGGAGCAAGCATACGATACCATGGGATGGACAACTCTGGATCAAGTTCTCAATTGGTATGGCTTCCCTTTTATATATGCTAATCTTATTATGGAATGTATTGTAGATGTCAGATTTTCCATTATTATTAATGGAAAGAATTCCAAGTGGACCAAAGCTCATAGTGGATTTCGTCAAGGGTGTCCACTTTCCCCTTACCTTTATATTATGTGCTCTCAATTGATGTCCAATTCCTTAGAGCAGAGGGGTCAAAATCTTGGCATCCAACTATCTCCTAGAGGGCCAAGGATCACTCATCTTATGTATGCAGATGATGTACTCATCTTCTCACATGTCTCCAAGGAATTAGCTAAGGCTTTGAAGGTTATTGTTGAAGACTTTTGCAAATGGATGGGGAAAAGGATTAATGTCACTAAATCACAAGTTATTTTCGGCCAAGTTGTCAGCTACCCCATGAAGAAGAAGATTTCTAAAGTTTTTGGCTTTAAAGTGGTCAAGGAGTGAATTATCTTGAGGTAAAGATTTCTCTTAATAGATTGAAGGCGGGTGACTTTCAAGATTTTTTAATCAATGTCATGGATAGACTTAATGCTTGGGGTAAGAAGTTTTTATCCATGGGTGGTAATATTACTCTTATTACAATCTCTCTTTTGTCCATGCCAAACTTCTTAGTTACACATTCTTTGATTCCAACAAGTGTGTTGCATGCTTTGGAAAAATTATGTAGAAGTTTTATTTGGCAGAAATCTGATGGTTGCCAGAGTATCCACTATGTTGCCTGGGATGAGTTATGCAAACCCTTGGGCTGGGCCTGCAGTCTCCGGTATTGAAAGTTGGCTCATTGAGATCGAAACTGGCATGGAACTTTATGCAGAAGCCGGATACCCTGTTACATACATCAATTAAAGCCATGTATGGGAAGGATATTATGAATGGTACTCATAAGAAAGTTACTTCTAAGGTTTGGCAGATTTTATCAGATGGAGGAAGACACCTTAAAAGTATCACTAGATGGAAAGTAGGCAATGGAGAGGAGATCATTGTCTTGAATGATGTTTGGATATTAGATAGAAGTTTAAATCGATGGCACACTTTTTTTTATTGTAATTCTTTGGAGGGGGTTTATGTTCAGCAGTTAATTCTGGATAATGGCCATTGGAATCTTCCTTTGCTTCAGGAAGTCTTTCATCTAGACCTCATTTTGTTGATTAATCAAATTCAGCTTTATTCCAATATGGAGGATTGAGTGGAGTTGCAGAAAGTATGTTCGGGTAAGACAGTTGCTGGCCTGTCATTTGTCAGGTGGTGAAGTGTAGATTCAATTTGACTGATGATGCTTACTGTAAATGGATTAAAAAACTCAATCTTAGCAATAAAGTGGAGATGTTCTAGTGGAGACTTGGAAAATCTGCTATTCCTACCAACCTCTTTCTCAGGAATCATAAGATTTCGGAGACTGATACCTGTGCTAGAGGATGTCTGACGCTGGAGAGCTATGAACATATTATTGTTCAATATAAGTATCTAGTTGAAATCTTCATGTTGTTGCTTGAGTGGGGAATCTACATTCCTGTGTTCCATTCTTTGGATCACTGTTTAAAGGAGTTAAGGAGACTAACAGCAAGTAATCTTGGCATAGTGAGACTTTACTGCACCATTGTATACTTCTCTTGAAAGAATAGGAATACTGTTATGAAAGTTCGTTAGGGATGTTAAGCCCTATGAACTTAGTCCCAAGCTAACCAAGAGGGGGGGTGAAATGGTATTTAAAAATTTTCTTTTCACAAAGAGCAAAAACACATAAACCAAAATCACACCACGTGAAAAATTAATGCGAAAATAAAAGTGGGGAAGCAAGAAACAAGAACACAGAAATTTATAGTGGTTCGGTCAACTCGACCTACGTCCACTCATTGGAGGCACCCTCCAAGTATTGCACTACAAATGTGACTCTCCTTTAGCCCCCACGGCTAGGCGGAGAAGCCCTCACAAAGAACTTCTTTTTGCCACCCCGGCAAGGCAGAGAACCTATCTCCTTTTGCTTCCTCCTGAAGCTAGCAGAGAACCACAACCAGATGCTGACTCCTTACCTCTACCGACCCTTCCACAGATGAGAAACTCTAGACGAAGAAGAAGCAGAGCGATCCTTGAAGCAACCCTTGTGAATCCCCTCACAAGCTCCCCCTCAAAAGATCCTCTCTCTCTCCCTCTCTCTCTTTCTCTCCTCAAGGCCTTCTCAGGTCAAGGCAGTTGCCAAATGGGTTTTAAAAATATTGAATAAGAGCTCTTAAATAGAAGAGCTTCAAAGGATCTCATTAATTGCAAGTTGCTGATAATATCGTCCAGGCCAATATAGACATCGATCTGGCCGATCAGTACAAATCTCAAAAGATCGGCCAGAGCATCACCCTGAATGCAAACTTGGATGATTTAAAATTGGCTTGATCATCCCGGCTGATCTCACGATCGTCCCGACCGATCAGTTCAAATCAGAGGAAAATCGTCCAAAGCATAGCCCTGTATTCGAGCTGGCCGATATTTATCGTCCTGAAGTAACAAAGGTTTTTGAATAGATCATCCTGGACGATCCTGTGATCATCCAGGACGATATGATCGTATCAATCATCCTTAATTTCTACCTTGATTTCCTGATCAATTAAGGCATAATTTGTGAATATCATCCAGGCTGATCAATGATCGTCCTGGCCGATAATTAAAAAATACAGTATACCTTAATTGTCTTTGGCGGAAACTTCTTTCTATTTTGAGCTTATCGTCCTGGCCGATACACGTATCGTCCAGGCCAATATGTTAATGAAGGCTACCTTAAAATCCATATTTAGACTTTCTGTTTTAAGCCTGATCGTCCAGGACGCTGTAAATATCGTCCTGGCAGATATGAGTAAAAATAGAAATTCTAATTCTCTCAAGTGTGTGTGTAGGGTTACTTAGTATCAGACACATTGACCATTACAAATAGACTCAAGAAGAGAAAAAACAAAGTACAGACTGACTCAACCCTAAACCTACGCAATCTTGAACTGGCTTTGTTTGTTCGTCCGATCTTTGATTCCTGAAAAGTTAGAAGCAACAAGCAGTCCAAGAGAATCAACAGTGTTTGTCAATCATCAAAACATGAGTCATGAAAATAGATTTATAACAATCTCCCCCTTTTTGATGATGGCAAACACGAGTAGGAAAAACTCAGAGAAGAAAAAAAAAACAGTTCACTAGAAATTCAAAGTTACAAGCACATACCGTTTTTCCTATAACATCCTACTACCCCTTTTGTCATCACAAAAAGTGGGTCCTAGACACACAAAAGAAAAAGAAAACAACACAACAGAAACTAAAACAAACTACAAACAACAGAAAACACAGACTAGAAAAATGAGGGACCCTGATCATTAGATGGAGGTGATGGAGGTGGCCGCTGAAAGTAGCTGGCAAGCGTAGTAAACTGAGCATTGAACCAGACGATGTCCTGGTCATGCTGCTGCTACTGCTGGGTGATGTAGCTATCAAATCGGGCAAAATCCTCTGTGTAGTGCTGCTCGTAGCGGGTAATGTCCTCAGAGTGTTGCTACTCCTGTGCAGCAATGTAAGCGTCAAAGCGGGTCTCCCATCGATCAAACCTCTCTATCAACTGATCAACCGGTGAGTACTGGTGTAGAGGAACAGGATCAGGAACGGGAGCGGGAGCGGGAGCCTCCTCCTCCCCAACCCCCTGAGGTTCCTCATCCCCATGGTGGAGATGAGTACTGTGAAGGGTATTGAAGGAACTGTTTGAGTAGAATGGAGTTGGGAGGTTAGGAGGAATAGGATACTGAAGTTGGTATTTGGTTTCAATGATATAGGCTATGATGTGTCCTTACAAGGAGACACAAGAGGAGAAGGGATGAGAAAAAATATGGCTGGATTGGCCAGAATTAAAACAAACGGCCATATCGTCTAGGGCGATATGGCTCAATAATTGCGTACAGGACGATTGGTCATAAAGGCAGTCAGATCGTCCGGGCCGATCAGATATCGGCCAGGATGATTAGACACAGGCGATCGTCCCGAGGAGATAATCCGGATGACCATTCAAAAAGCAGATTGTCTGGGCCGAATAGGTGTATCGTCCAAGACGATGCACAATAATTGATCATACCGGCCGAAGTTAAAAAGTTTTAAATCTCTGCCACGTGTATCGTCCAGGATGAACTGTGGATTGGCCAGGCCAATTGTCCAATAATGGATCGTCCGGGGCCAATTTTAAGGATTTAAATGTGCTGACACGTGGATCATCAAGGATGATACAGTGTATCGACCAGGACGAAGCACATAAAATGCATCGGCCAGATGAAATACTCTATCGGCCAGGACTATCATCATGATTGCAACAGAGTTTGATCAGATCATCCAGGACGATATGGTATCGTCTAGGACGATGAGTTATAGTAAGCACAGAAAATATTAGCAGATGGAATTTAAAGAGATTTTGTCTAATCGTCCTGGACGATACATGTATCGGCCAAGACAATGTGACTAGAATTTGAAACCAAGAAAAAGATTGTGATAATCAAGGCCCTCAAAAATAAAACAAAATAAAAGCAGATAAAAACATAGTAATAAAAAGCAAAAAACAACGAAAAAATGAATATTTTTGAATTTTAATTTTTCTACATTTTTTTTTGTTTTATCAAGACGTCATATGAGAAGTTCTCAAATAATTAAACTTTAGAGTTCCACTAGATCAAGGAGTTTAGCCAATCCTAATCAGACAAAGGTAAAATATCTGATTCTGTTAATCCTAGATCAGACATCCTTCAGGGTACAAATTTTCTTATGAAAAACAAAAGACCATACTCAGAATACCTTAAAAGGATAAAAAGAAGATCCGTTCAAAACTTGTTTACAAAGAAAATATCTCATAAATAATAAAACAAAGTAATTTTTCTCAATCATGGAATTTGAAATCAAGCCCTTGAAAGCATCAATAAATCAATGACTTCTCTAAGCTTTAAGAGTTTAGAAAAGAGAGGATAGCTTGCATTTAGTGGGCTCATTTTATGCCTCTTGTCACTTTGATTGGCTCTTTGAGCATCTTTTGATCTTTTTTATGATACACTTTTGTGTATATAGTTTTCTTTTCAATTTGGCGTCATTAGCATCTTTCCTTTTTAATTCTGGCAAGCTAAGAAATCTTTAACAAACCCTTAAAAAAAAACTTAGTTTAGAGTATATCCTCCAAATATTAGAGAATAGGAGCTCTCTCTCTAACATAGGGAAGAACAAGTCACAAAACAAAGTCAAAAACATGTGATAAATGCAATGGCAAGATTTCAATTAACATGAAAGATATATAAGAACTTTGGCTATTATACATAAGATAAATTATTGTAACCAGAAAAAGGATCTTAATTTTAAAAACTATTGCTTAAAAATGAGTTTTAAACTTTTGTTTAGAGAAGAAAATCAG
>NW_021318590.1:389374-418685 GCF_001605985.2 Dendrobium catenatum
ATTTGAGGCCAAAAGGGGTTAAATGGTCAACCCTAGTTGACTTGGTCAACTGAGTTGACCCAGGGTCCAAGTCAGGGTCCAACAGACTCGACTCGACTCACTGAACCCATTGGAGGGGGTCTTGGGGTCTGATTTGGTCAATTTGACCAAGTCAACCCTTTGACCAAGGGTTTGGGCAAAATCGAGGTCAACAGCGGGTTTTCCAAAAATACAAATGTAGGTTATCGAACAGGGGAGGTCGGGTGATAGAATACCCTTCCGTAGTGTTACGATTCCCTAGGTCAGCCATGAATCTAATTCAAAAAGTTTTCAAACTTAAATTTTTGAATCCCACTCTGATACCACTTGAAAGTTCATTAGGGATGTTAAGCCCTATGAACTTAGTCCCAAGCTATCCAAGAGGGAGGGTATTTAATTTTTTTTTTTCACAAAGGGAAAAAACACATAAACCAAAATCACACCACGTGAAAAATAAATGTAGAAATAAAAGTGCGGAAGCAAGAAACAATAACACATAAATTTATAGTGGTTCGGTCAACACGACCTACGTCCACTCCTTGGAGGCACCCTCCAAGTATTGCATTACAAATGTGACTCTCCTTTAGTCCCCACGGCTAGGCGGAGAAGCCCTCACAAAGAATCTCTTTTGCCACCCTGGCAAGGCAGAGAACCTATCTCCTTTTGCTTCCTCCTGGAGAAAGAAGAGAACCACAACCAGATGCTGACTCCTTACCTCTACCGACCCTTCCACGGATGAGAAACTCTAGACGAAGAAGAAGCAGAGCGATCCTTGAAGCAACCCTTGTGAATCCCCTCACAAGCTCCCCCTCAAAAGATCCTCTCTCTCTCCCTCTCTCTCTTTCTCTCCTCAAGGCCTTCTCAGGTCAAGGCAGCAGCCAAAAGGGTTTTACGAAACGTTGAACAAGAGCTCTTAAATAGAAGAGCTTCACAGGAGCTCATTAATTACAAGTTGCCGACAATATCGTCCAGGCTGATATGGACATCGGCCTGGCCGATCAGTACAAATCTCAGAAGTTCGGCCAGAGCATCTCCCTGAATGTAAACTTGGATGATTTAAAATTGGCTTGATCGTCCAGGCCAATCTCATGATCATCCTGACCGATCAGTTCAAATCAGAGGAAAATCATCTAGAGCATCGCCCTGAATTCGTCCTGGCTGATATTTATCGTTCTGAAGTAACAAAGGTTTTTGAATAGATCATCCTGGCCGATCCTGCGATCGTCAAGGACGATATAATAGTATGAATCATCCTTAATTACTCTATTGATTTCCTGATCAATTAAGGCATAATTTGTGAATATCGTCCAGGCCGATCAATGATCGTCCTGGCCGATAATTTAAAAATACAGTATACTTTTATTATCTATGGCGGCAACTTCTTTCTGTTTTGAGCTTATCGTCCTGGCCAATACACGTATCGTCCAGGCTGATATGTTAATGACGGCTGCCTTAATTAAGAATCCATATTTAGACTTTCTGTTTTAAGCGTGATCATCCAGGACGATGTAAATATCTTCCTGGCCGATATGAGCAAAAACAGAAATTCTAAATCTCTCATGTGTGTGTGTAGGGTTACTTAGCATCAGTCTCTTTGACCATTACAAATAGACTCAAGAAGAGAAAAAACCAAAGTACAGACTGACTGAACCCTAAACCTATGCAATCATGAACTGGCTTCATTTGTTCATCCGATCTTCGAGTCCTGAAAAGTTAGAAGCAACAAGCAGTCCAAGAGAATCAATAGTGTTTGTCAATCATCAAAACATGAGTCATGAAAATAGATTTACAATAATCTTCCCCTTTTTGATAATGGAAAACACAAGTAGGAAAAACTGAGAGAAGAAAAAAAAATAGTTCACTTGAAATTCAAAGTTACAAGCACATACCATTTTTCCTACCACATCTTACTCCCCCTTTTGTCATCACAAAAAGAGGGTCCTAGAAACACAAAAGAAAAAGAAAACAATACAACAGAAACTAAAAAATAGAAAACAGACAACAGAAAATATAGACTATAAAAACGAGGGACCCTGATCATCAGATGGAGGTGGTGGAGGTGGCTGCTAAAAGTAGCTGGCAAGCGTAGTAAACTGAGAATTAAACCATGCGATGTCCTGGTCATGCTGCTGCTGCTGGTGGGTGATGTAGCTATCAAATCAGGCTAAATCCTCTGTGCGGTGCTGCTCATAGTGGGCAATGTCCTCAGAGTGTTGCTACTCCTGTACAGCAACGTAAGCGTCAAAGCGGGTCTCCCATCAATCAAACCTCTCTATCAACTGATCAACCAGTGAGTGCTGGTGTAGAGGAACAGGATCAGGAACAGGAGGGGGAGCAAAAGCCTGCTCCTCCCTAGCCCCCTAAGGTTTCTCATCTCCAGGGTGGAGACGAGTACTGTGAAGGGTACTGAAGGAACTGTTTGAGTAGAAGGGAGTTGGGAGGTTAGGAGGAATAGGATACTGAAGTTGGTATTTGGTTTCAAGGACATAGGCTATGATGTGTCTTAACAAGGAGACACAAGAGGAGAAGGGATGAGGTGAAAAAATATGACTAGATCGGCCAGAATTTAAAGAAACGGGCATATCGTCCAGGCTGATCGCAGAATCGTCCAGGCCGATATGGCTCAATAATTGCGTATAGGCCGTTGAAAAAACAGATCGTCCGGGCCGATTAGGTGTATCATCCAGGACGATGCACAATAATTGATTGTACCGTCCAAAGTTAAAACATTTTAAATCTCTGCCACGTGTATCATCCAGGACGAATAGTGGATCGGCCAGGCCGATTGTCCAATAATGGATCGTCCGGGGCCGATTTTAAGGATTTAAACGTGTTGACATGTGGATCGTCCAGGATGATCCAGTGTATCGGCCTGGACGATGCACATAAAATGCATCGGCCATACAAAATATTCTTTCGGCCAGGACTATCATCATGATTGCAACAGAGTTTGATCAGATCGTCCAGGACGATATGGTATCGTCTAGGACGATGAGTTACAGTAAGCACAGAAAATATTAGCAGATGGAATTTAAAGAGATTTTGTCTAATCGTCCTGGACGATACATGTATCGGCCAAGACAATGTGACTAGAATTTCAAACCAAGAAAAAGATTATGATGATCAAGGCCCTCAAAATTAAAACAAAATAAAAGCAGATAAAAACATAGTAATAGAAAGCAAAAAACAACGAAAAAATGAATATTTTTGAATTTTAATTTTTCTACATTTTTTTTTTTTTGTTTTATCAAGACGTCATATGAGAAGTTCTCAAATAATTAAACTTTAGAGTTCCACTAGATCAAGGAGTTTAGCCAATCCTAATCAGACAAAGGTAAAATATCTGATTCTGTTAATCCTAGATCAGACATCCTTCAGGGTACAAATTTTCTTATGAAAAACAAAAGACCATACTCAGAATACCTTAAAAGGATAAAAAGAAGATCCGTTCAAAACTTGTTTACAAAGAAAATATCTCATAAATAATAAAACAAAGTAATTTTTCTCAATCATGGAATTTGAAATCAAGCCCTTGAAAGCATCAATAAATCAATGACTTATCTAAGCTTTAAGAGTTTAGAAAAGAGAGGATAGCTTGCATTTAGTGGGCTCATTTTATGCCTCTTGTCACTTTGATTGGCTCTTTGAGCATCTTTTGTTCTTTTTTATGATACACTTTTGTGTATATAGTTTTCTTTTCAATTTGGCGTCATTAGCCTCTTTCCTTTTTAATTCTGGCAAGCTAAGAAATCTTTAACAAACCCTTAAAAAAAAACTTAGTTTTGAGTATATCCTCCAAATATTAAAGAATAGGAGCTCTCTCTCTAACATAGGGAAGAACAAGTCACAAAACAAAGTCATAAACATGTGATAAATACAATGGCAAGATTTCAATTAACATGAAAGATATATAAGAACTTTGGCTATTATACATAAGATAAATTATTGTAACAAGAAAAAGGATCTTAATTTTAAAAACCATTGATTAAAAATGAGTTTTAGACTTTTGTTTAGAGAAGAAAATCAGACCACTAAATAAGGTCAGAATGAGGGAAACCATCAATGGTATTTCTCCCTTTAACTATTTAGAAAAGCTAAACACTATCTCCAAAACTCCAAAATCTAAAAGCTTGACAAGATTCAACATATGAAAAACCAATCATAAAAGGCAACGTGAAAAAAAAATCTAAAATAACAAAAAGCTAGCACACAATCAACAAAAAAAACAAAAAATAAAAAACTTAAAACAACACTAATCAAAAACACATTTCAAGAATTTATTGAAGCAGCAAGTTTAAGCATTTATGAGCTGCGAGCCTCCATATGTCCAATTATCCTATGCTCCCACGAGGTCTTTGGTGTGAGCACACCTGCAAAACTCAACAACAATTAGATTTAGGAACCCAAACAGGTTTGGGTCCCTTCTTAGGAAAAGTAAAATGCAATGCATATATGTTATGCTATGAATCATGCATCTTAGGTCTCCACACCCAATGTGTACTACGGTGAATGATGCAAGTGTGTGAGATGTGTCCTAGCATGCCACATGAAAAACATCTAACTCCAAGAAAGGATTTCTTAAATGGTTTGAGTTATAATGCCTCTTCCTAGGTTCTGGCTTTGGATCAAAAGTAGATGTCATCCGATTCTTCTTACATGTATCCAAATCATTTTGAATCCTCAAGTTAGCTCTTTTTAATGCATCATTATCAATCCTCAACTTTTCTCAATCTACTTAGATTTCTTAAGATCAGAATCAAGTGAGGTGTGTGAAGCTTTTAATGCATTATGTTCATCAATTATTTCCAAATGCTTTTTGTTTAACTCATCAAATTCATCAAGAAGAGCCACGTGATTTGAATCAATCGTTGCATGATCTTTGAGAAAAACTTCATGCTCTTTTTATAAATTCGAAAGTTCTAATTTTAGGCTTGCATGAGTTTTCTTAAGTTTTTTGTATGATGCATGTATTTTCTCACATATCTCAAACAATTCATCATAGGTTGGTTTACATACCTCTTTCTCATCACTTTGATCAAGATGATTTTTCCCCATTAAGCATAGGTTTGTAGTCTCTTCCTCTGGTTCAGTCTCAGAGGAGTCAATACCAGATTCTGCCCAGAACGCCTTTTGGACTCTCTTCTTGTCCTTTCTCAACTTAGGTTTCTCCTCACCTTTTTCCTTTTCTTTGCTTGAGTTATCTTGAAGTGTTGGGCAATCAGTTCTCACATGTCCTGGTTTCCTGCATTCATAACAAACAATATCAGAAGATCCTTTAACATTTTTATGATCCTTACCTTTTCACCAATTTTGATGATGCTTTTGTTTCTTCCTTAGAAAGCTTTTGAATTGCCTTGTGATGAAGGCAACTTTATCGCTTTCAGACCCGAAAGATTTAGAATTCGATTTGTGCGCCTTTAGTGCAACATTTTTCTCCTTCTTCTTCTCACCTGCATCAAGATTTCTTTGATTCACCCCTTGCTCGTAAGCAATGAGTGAGCCAAGTAAGTTATCAATAGAGTAAGTGTTTAAATCATTAGATTCAGTGATTGCAGTGATTTTAGCTTCATATGACGAAGGCAAGCATCTCAAAATCTTGTTTAATTTTTCATAGTTTGAAAGTTCCTTTCCTAATGCATGCAGTGAAGTAACTATCTGAGTAAACCTAGTATACATGTCAGAAATTGATTCATGAGGTTTCATACGAAAAAGTTTGTAGTCATGCAAGAGAAAATTCAAACGGGACTATTTAACTTCATTAGTGCCTTCTTAGGTGATACACAATTTATCCCAAATTTATTTTCCAGTTTTGCAAGTGGAGACACGCATGTAATCCTCAAATTTTAAAGCACAAAAAAAAATAGTTCAAACATTTTGCATTCAATTGAGCTAAATGTCGTTCGTCGAAAGTTCATTCAGTAAAAGCAACTTTAGTTTTAACACCATTAATTTCACGAGAAGGTGGAGAATAACCTTCTTTGATAAGCATCCACATGCGATAATCAGTAGATTGTAAAAACATTGACATGCGGGTTTTCCAAAAATCAAAAGGTAGGTTATCGAATAGGGGAGGTCGTGTAATAGAATACCCTTCCGTAGTGTTACGATTCCTTAGGTTACCCATAAATATAATTCAAAAAGTTTTCAAACTTAAATTTTCTAATCCCGCTCTGATACCACTTGAAGTTCGTTAGGGATGTTAAGCCCTATGAACTTAGTCCTAAGCTAACCAATAGGTGGGTGAATTGGTATTTAAATTTTTTTTTTCACAAAGAGCAAAAACACCTAAACCAAAATCACACCACGAGAAAAATAAACGAGTTATCTTTCTTAAATGACTTCCATAAAGTTATTTTTCTAAAGGTCTACAGAAATTGTAATAAAGTAGCTAATTTGTGTGCTACTTTGGCATTAGATAGTAGTTTTTTCTTTGATAGCTTTTCCTTTGATTACATTCCTTCCATGTTGTTAAATTTAATCAAGGAGGAGTGTCATCCTTATGACATTTTTAATGAATTCTTTTGTTACCTAATGCAAATTGCACTTTTTTAAAAAAAAAAAATTTATAATTCCATGATTCCTAAAATAGAGCCATCTAATCTTGCATTCATATGATGATTGATTGTGATTAGGATTGTTAGTTGGTAGCTTATTATAGGTTTTTATAAGCCAAGATTATATACACACCCCAGTCTCTAAATATTCCTTCTATTATATCCTTCCAAAAAATTCAAATTTAAAGTCTAAATCTAAATTTTAAATTCAAGTTAATTATTTATAGTTTAAAGACTGTATACTAAAATCTTGATAGCCCAAGTTATTATTTAATTATAAATAAATATGAAAGTCTTTAGTCTTCAGTTTAGTTCTGAGAATTCTTTTCATAGATGTAATAAATTATATGGGCTTACTCTTATAGGATGTCTAGAACCTATAATTAAATACACCCTACTTTAGTTTCTTTCTAAGATAAGAAAAAAAAATTTTGGTCGCAAACCTAGTTTTAAACATTAGTTTATTTTCATAGGTAAGTAAATATTCTTTTTATTTATTGGGATGAATTGAATAATCTATATATGTTATTTGATTATGAATATTAATATATTGGTTTAGTTTCATAGTAAAAATTATCACTGAAAATTCTTTTTATCCTTTATGATAAACTAAGTATTCTTTATATTGTTTGGGCCTGAAAATATATAAATTGATTTAGTCTCTTAATAAAAATGATAAATTAATATTCTTTTTATCATTTGGGATTAATTGAATATTCTTTATGATGTGTTTAATTATAAAAATATATTTAGTTTCTCTTTTCAAATTGTTAGTGAAAATTTCATCTATCCTTTGAGATAGTATAATATCATTCTATGTATATTTAAATAAAAAAATATTTTAAGCAAATTATGTGGTGAATTAAAGTTAAATTAATCTACGCATGTCCCTGACTATCACCTGATGACATGATCTTCTACTTATTTTGACAAATAACTATTGTAGTTCAACAAATATAAAGATTGAACCATTTTGCAATTCTGCATTCAAATTAAAGCTACCCCAATAAACTACTAAAAATTTCCTTAATAAAAATACCTCAGTGTTACCTACATTTTAATAGCTAGCCTGGAGGTGTGCTAAATATTATTTGAAGATTACAGTATATAAAAGTTTCTGAATAGAGGTGGAAAGAATCCTTCAGGTTTAGAAACCAATTCATATTCTTCTAAGTAGAGTCTACCCTTTAGACCAGATGAAGTGACTTGGGATTGTAAAAAATCCACTTGTACTTTTTTGCTTTACCCACCACTTTATATTTACTAATTTTACATTCTTTCCTTGACTTTATGACTTAATTTTGATTTTATTTTACTAGTTTCTTTTGTTAAATTTAGTATTAAACAAACTCTATATCATTGATTCTATTTGTTCTTTAGATTAAGGAGTTTTGTTACATTGTAAAATGGCCATGGCAGCCATTAACTCCTCCATTCTCTTTTCCATTTTGCCAAGCTGCTCATCTTTAGAATTTAACTGATTTAGTAATGTTTGAGCAAGTTCTATTGTATTTTCCTCTCCTAAATATGATTCTATAGGATTTACTTTTCCTTTATCATTTTCTTTTTACAAAACATTTTCAGACATATCTTCATCATGACATTCCTCTAAGGCCCTTTCCATGGCTTCTTCTTCAATAATTTCTTTACACTATACTTGAGATTTTGCATCATATTTTCTATCTATCTTCCTGCCATTTTGCGTGGGTGAACTAGAGTGTATACTTATATATATATATATATATATATATATATATAGTATCTTATATTATATATGTAAATATATTACTTAATATATATATATATATATATATATAATATAATATATATATATTTTAGAGTGATATAGATATATATATATATTACTGTTTGGTTGAAGTAAGTGAAAATTAACTTTTCGTCAAAGTTGTTTCCAATCAACTCTTGCAATTTTTGAAACCAATGAGTAATGAGATACTCTAAGTGACTATATTTATGAACCACATAAAGAACTTTTTTGCTCCACCACTTTATATCTACTAATTTTACATTCTTTCCTTGACTTTATGACTTAATTTGATTTTATTTTACTAGTTTATTCTGTTAAAATTTAGTATTAAACAAACTCTATATCATTGATTCTTTTGTTCTTTAGATTAAGGAGTTTTGTTACATTGTAAATGGCCATGGCAGCACTTAATCCTCCATTCTCTTTTCCATTTTGCCAAGCTACTCATCTTTAGAATTTATATGATTTAGTAATGTTGAGCAAGTTCTATTGTATTTTCCTCTCCTAAATATGATTCTATTGGATTTACTTTTTCCTTTCTCATTTTCTTTTTACAAAACATTTCAGACATATCTTCATCATGACATTCTCCTTAGGCCCTTTCCATGATTCTTTTCTTCAACATTTCTTTACACTATATTCTTGAGATTTTGCATCTTATTTTCTATCTATCTCCTGCCAAATTGTGTGGTGTCAACTAGAGTGTATACTTTTATAGGAGAGTATTGCAACAGAGCTTAACCTTTATCTTTTTTTTTCTTTATGCATGTATATATATATATATATATATATATATATATATAAATATTACCCTGAATGTTGGATGTAAGTGAAAATTAACTACTGTCAAAGTTGTTCCAATCAACACTTTGCAATTTTTGAACCATATGAGTATGAGATACTCTAAGTGATCTTATTTATAGAACCACAATAAGAAGGCAGAGTATAAGATTATGTCATATTTTTTAGCACTCTAACCCAAATATTTTAATATGTGTTTGATAATTCTAACCACTAATACGAATATGAATAAATTAACTTTTAGCGGGTAGATAAACTTCTTCAGTTATCTTCTAGCATTGCAACAAAAAATTAGCTTTGTAAATGTTCATATTGAAATTGTACTCTCTACTTAGCAAGTACGGGAATGATTTATCTATATGATCAACAGCCTAAGAGAAGAATATACTTTAAAAAAATTTAAAATTCATTCTTTATTTCTAATCATTTTTAGCACAATCATGGATCAATCCATTTAGTAAAGTTTTAAATTTCTTTTAGTCCTTTCAGATAAGGAAGGTGGGATAAGGGTTTTATTAAAATACAGGAGGGGTAAAATGAGTTATCTAAATAATGTATCTTCTTTGTAGTAGCTCACAAGGGAAAGAATTGGCTTGAACAAATAAAAGAAATTTTTTTGGTATTTCATACTCATAAATTTTAAGATCAACTAGGAACTTCTATTTAATTTCTTTAGTAATGACTGGACAATAAGACTTTTATTAGCTCTTTTCTTTTAATAGCTTGGCCTTCTTGGCCCTCCACCACATACAGAGGATTTTTGTTAGTTCCTCATTATTTGATCATTTCATTGTAGCTATGGACAAATTTCTTTGTTACTACTTGCCACATGATTTAAATTAAACTAGTTTTAGGTTTTTTTTCTTCAAATAACTTAGATTTATAATACACCATCTAAAAGGACAAACTATTATTTCACTATCAATTTGAGAAAGAGAAACCACACATTATTTTCATGACCAAACATTGCATAAGTAATATTAAGGATAAAAAGGAATATTAACTTCAAGTTCCAATTATGAATGTAAATTAATGAATTTAATTCATAATCAAGCTACGTAAGGAATATAAATTTTAATATTTAATCAGAACTCTTATATATATATATAATCATTAATAAAAGGGTGCTTGAGTACAAATAAAAATAAAAACTTTTATTCGTTCATTAATTTTAGGGTACAACCCGGGATCTACTATAAAGAAAACGTGGAAATGCTCCGCAGAAAAAGCTTGCTTTTCTACTCCTATAGAAGTATAGATTTAAATAAGATTATTTATTATGGTCTTTAATGTGCTAGACACTGGATCATCTTTTGTATTCCAAAAGATAATGATCTTTAAAGGAAGAAAAATCTTTTACTTAGATACCTTTTTATAATGTATATACAGAATCATTTTAAACTTTTACAAATTATAGACTATACAAATTAATCTGCTATATAAATATCTAAAACTTATTATATATATTTTTTTACTTTAGCCCTTTACATTTTTTTCCCAAGACATTCTATCTTTTATAGGAATATAAAATAAAAGAGCATTATAAAACTTACATATATAATGTGGATATATATATATTATATTTTTGTTATAGCTAGGTATAAATTTTAATAGGTATATATACATAGGGAAGCACATATTAAAATAACAATAGCATAACTTTAAATTTCACTCCAATCACTTTTGCACCAATACAAAATAAATATGACATTGAGACTACAAAAAGTAAAAACTTAAAAAATAGTACCCTTAAGGTATGGCACTTCAGGAAAAACAAATAAAATCACTGGCCTAGTCTATGCTAGAGTTGTTTGTCCTAATAAAGTATATAATTGTTGATAGAATCTTTTGTGTGGTTTTGATAGTTCCTCGGTTTAATTAGTTTAAAATTACCTATAATTGGTTTGATTTATTTAAGGTCTTTAAGGTATGGTTTCAATTTATGTATTTAATATTTTTATATTTTATTTTTAAAAAAGTTTTAATTCTTGTAATTATGCATTTTAGATTTTATAAAACATATCATTTAACAACTTCTAAGTGCTAGAAAGTACTGATTATCAAGTTTTAGGCTCATATTTGTAATATTGATAGCCCTCTAAAAATGGGGTAGTTAAATAGTATATAGTCCTTTATTTTAATTAAGTGTTTTGTGCCTTAAAGGTATCAATCCTGTACATATTTTCCCTCCTAAAAGGAATCAAATACAAGGGTATAGAAAATGTAACGTCTAAGTATTTTTTTAATGATTTCTAATTCAATTTTTTTAATATTTTTTATTAAGAATAAAAATTAATGTTCATGTTTTACCAAATTCATATATGACGACATTGTCATAATGGGCTTGAGGAACCAAGCCTTATTAGGATATGTAGCCCTAGAGGGAAAGATAGTCTACTTAAAAAACATCTTTGACAAAATGTTGTTTCTTTGTTTTATTTCTATTACCAGATTTAATTCATCGGGTTAATATTTTACTAAAATTTTGATGATTTATTAATTATTCGTAATTTATTAAATATTTTAATGAATTTATATATGACCCATTTATTGAATTTTTAATTTGTAGTGGTCTCAAAAATTTTATATTTTTCATAAATACTACGTTAGTTATGAGTTAAATGCCTCTTAGTGTGTTCAATTTGGATTTTCTCTACAAATAGTTATAGATTTGGAAAAGTTAATGTTTATTTATGTGAAATAAATCTGACCAATTATATAACCTTTAGATTTACAATGATTTATGAAGTTTTTATATTTTTCATTAATATAATTTCTGATTATAAATACAATGCTTTGAGTTCACTTAATTTGAATTTTTCTACAAATAGTTTTTGATTTTATAAGTTAAATGTATTTTAATGTATTAAACTTGATCAAATTGTTGAATTTTTATTTTACAGTTGTTTCTAAAGTTTCTATATATTTTCATAAATACTAGTTGTAATTATGAATTCAATGCCTTTCATTTTGCTCAATTTTGATTTTTTTGGAATTTGTTATGTATTTTCTAGGTTTTGGTTATTTATATGAATTAAAATTTTCTAATTACTTGATTTTTTAACTTACAATAATTTTGGTGTTTTAAATATTTTCATAAACACTAGACCTAGAGATGAGTACTCCAATGCCTTTAAGTTTATTCAATTTGAATTTGTTTAGAGTTAGTTATGGATTTTATAAGTTTAATGCACTTTTATGTATTCAATTTGACCAAATGGATGACTTTTTTATTTACACTGATTTCTTGAGTTTTTTTATTTTTAAAAAATACTAGATGTAAATATTAAATTAATGCCTTTAAGTTTGTATAATTTGGATTTTCAGGAATTAGTTACAAATTTTATATGTTCGATGATTTAATGGATTTATTTAATTATTTGATTAGAATGCTTTTCTTACTTCTATACAAAATTAGATCCAAATATTTTAAAAATTCACCCAAATGTCTTGACTCCTACGGATGAATTTAAGTGTTTAAAAATTATTTGATAAAATTTAAAATTTTTAATTATTCATATTAATTAATTCTTAGAATTTCTTGATTATTAAATTATTTTTACTTTTGGGTTATAAGGGTCTTTGTTTCTCCTCTGTTAAGCTTTTAATTTTGAGCATTATGATATTTTAACTTTTTTTTTAAGATTTATAATTAATTTTTTGTGAGTTCTTAATGTTCTTAGGTTAATTTTGTAAATGAATTCTTGGTTCACTAAATGATAGAATAAATGATCGGCAAATGTAGTGAAATTCGAAAAAAAATTAAATGATTACGTGTGCTTCAAACCCACTAAATTTGGGCACATTCAAGTCTCCCTAGGATTCAAAATTAATTATAAAAGCTAAATGCATCTATTGATTTAATAATATATTTCAAGAGTTGTACTAACCCGATTTGAGTGAAATCAAGGTCTAACTAAACCCCTATATAAATATAGACACACCATAAAAAATAGCAAGAAATTTTTAAATATTTTTAGAGTCATGAATTTTAAAATTTATGTGTCCAAAATGGAAAAATCTACAGCTCACCATAACTCATGAAAAATAAAAAAGGTCAATAACATTCTAAAAAATCAACTGTCCAAAATTGAGCTCAATTGACCAATGTATCTTATGATAACAAAAATAAGAATTCAAAAATTTCTAATTTTTGAAAAATAAAATTATGAAATTATATTGAAAATATTTTTATAAAATTGTAGGGCTCAAACCCTTTCTAATGAGCTTAAGATCACCCAATTTAGTGTTGATTATGATTTTCTAGGTTTTTTTGAAGTTATAATTATTTAATTCAATTTTTAGCCATGCCTTTATTACTTAATCATTAGAAACGATTGGGAAATGTAATGCCACACCATCAAAACTTAAGGACATGTGTTAGTTGATCCATGGTTCAACATCCTAAAAGACTCCTAGAGCTGAACTTCACTAGATTAGAATATAACCTGATATTACCCTTTCTCTCTCCTTTTCTCTCTCTTTCTCTCTCTCTCTCTCTCTCTTAATTGTTTGTAGATTTATTCAACTATGGAAGAGAAAACAAGGCTATGGGAGAGCCGTGTTGTGACCCATGACCCCGAGTTTGAGAATTTGTTGATGACAAATAATGTCGCCAGAACTACTATTCATTGAATATCATTTATTATTTGCTATTATCCATGAGTACTAATATTTCAGGAAGAAAACAAGCTAATCAGGACAACAGGATGACTCAAGACTGGTTATATTAGGAGTATGAGTCTGACAATGAAATTTGTTATTTATTTTATTTTTTATTCTCTTGAGTCTGGCCACAAACTGCATGTAAGTCTGAGTAACCATACACACACATAGGGGAAGAGAGTTTTAAAAGTAAAAAATGTAGATCTTCTTTCTCTGGTGATCGTACTGTACGACTTTATTTCATACTGTATGATCTGAGCTTATAAAAAGATTTATGTGAATAGATCATGCCGTACGAATACTATCGTACTGTAAGATGTGTTCCAAATCCAAAACCCTAGCCGTCAAATTAACTTAAGTAAGTTTTTCTCAGCTGTTTATATTATATGAAGGACTTTGTACTGTACGATTTATTTTAAATACTTACTTAAATTAACCCGTAATTATTGGAATAAATCAAAGCTTAATTACTCATTGAAAATTATACTGTACAAACACATTCGTACTATACGATGAACAGAGATGAATTCTGATCATCTTGTAGATCATCCTGGATGATCCCTTATTTTTGTCCCATCATACTGTATGATGTCTATCATAACCTATAATGAACAGAGATGACATTTGATCGTCACGAAATTCATCCTAGATGATGCCTTGATTTTGACCATTCATGATATATGATGTATATCGTACCATACAATATACAGAGATGACATTTGATCATCTCAGCTATCATCCTAGTCGAGCCGTAGTGTTGAAGATCGTACCGTACAATTTATTATCATATTGTACGACTATATTTTGAACTATTTGAACACCTTCGTAGCAAGAAGAGGCATGTTTTACATATCGTACGGTACGATTTGAAATCATACTATATGATTGTAATGGCTACTTTGAATAATTCAAGGATTTTGGAGCCTGTTTTAAGTATTAAATTAGTAATCTTTTTGAGAGAGACAGAAAGAGGGGAACATGATTAGAGAGGGAATCCTTGGGAGAGAGCTCTTGAGAAGTTTTTACGGTTTGAGAGAGGAAGGAGAAGGTGAGCTTGGTGAGGGAGAACAGGTGTGAGGGAGATCACGCAGTTGCTCCGTTCTTGCTACATCTTGCGCCTCCTGTGGCCCAGGAAGAACTTGTGGGAGGCTCTTTGATGGGAGAGACTCTTCTACATCCGTGACCTCAAAGGTACTCTGCCTTCTCCAGGAGGGAGAAAAATGAGAAGGTACTTTACCATCACCAGGAGGGTGAAAACAGCCCTTGGCACTCCGCCACACCGGGTTGGTGGAAGGGAGTCTGGTAAGGGCTTCTCCACTTTGCCGAGTGGGGCAAAAGGAGAGCTATAGTTTGTAGTGAAATTCCCGGAGCGGAGGACTCCGGGGAGTAGACGTAGGTCATGGTTTGACCGAGCCACTAAAAAATTCCAGTGTGCTTTTTCCTTATGGCTTTTTATTATCGCGTGCATATTTATTTTCATAATATTTGCTTGTTGAAAATTTGTGAAAGAAAAACAATTCTATTGTTGCACGTTGAGTTCAATTGTTTGCCTTCGTAGTAGTTTAAATTTTCATGTTAAAAATTTAAAATCACCAAAAAAATTAGAACTCCTGCTTAGGTTTTTAATTATTGCTACAAAGTTTTCACAATTCACCTTCCCCTCTTATCAATCTAGTTATTTCAATTGGTATCAAAGCCTATTTTCAAAAATAGTGTTTTAGAAAACCTTGAAAAAATGATCATATCGCATTTTGGTAATCATAACACCGCAGAGGGTTATTCAATAACCCGTCCACCTCTTTTTAATAACATTCCATTTGATTTCTGAAAAATTAGAATATCTACTTCTTTACAATGTATTGATTACCACATGTGGATGTCAGTCAATGATGGATATATTGCACCTTTTAAAACTTTGAATGGAGTGAAAACTCTAGTACCTTTTAATGAATGGAGCAATGAGGATAGGGATTTAGCCCAATTGAATGCTAAGTGTTTAAATTGCTTTTTTTGTGCAAGTATGAGGATTATATGAGAGTTTCTACCTGTGTTACTGGTAAGGAGATTTGGGATAGACTGTGCGTTACATACGAAAGAACAAGTGAAGTAAAACAATCTAGGCTTAACATTCTATTACATGATTATGAACTCTTCCATATGAAACCTAGAAAAATAATATTTGACATGTACACTAGGTTCACCCAAATCGTGACATTCTTGCATGCATTAGGTAGAGAGATTTTAAATTCTGAGAAAGTTAATAAGATTCTAAAATGCTTACCTAGTTCCTACGATGCTAAGATAATTGTCATCACTGAATCTAAAGACCTTAACATTTATTCTATTGGCAATCTCCTTGGTTCACTCATTGCATTCGAGCAAGGGGTGAGTCAAAGATAAAGTGATGCTGGTGAAAAGAAGAAGGAGCGAACGGTGGCAATAAAAGCAAACAATTCAAAAAGCGGCAGCTCTGCAGGGGAGGAAGAAGATGATATAGCATTGATGACCTGACAGTTCAACAACTTCTTAAAGAGAAAATAAAGGCGTCATTAGAATGGTTGGAACAAAGGTAAAAGCTTGAAGTTTAATAAAGTTTCATCTGATATAATCTGTTCTGAGTGTAGGAAGCCAGGTCACCTTCGAGCTGATTGCCCCAACTTAAAGAGCCAACCTGCTAAAGAAAAGAGTGAGGACAAATCCATGTATAAGAAAGGAAAAATAAAGACACAAAAAGCTTTTTGGGCCGACGCTACCTCAGAATCATCAGAAGAAGAAGCAGAGGAGGTAATAAATCTGTGTCTAATGGTTAACGATAATCTTGATCAATCAGATCAATATGAGGTATGTCAGCTTTCATATGAAAATTTATTGCCTATTTCTGAAAATATTCATGACTCGTATAGGAAATTGAAAAAGATGCAAACTAGTCTTAATATTGAATTTAGTAGTTTAGAAACTGAGCATGTTAACTTAGTCAAAGAAAATTCTGATTTAGATAAAGATCATATGCTACTTCTTGATGAGTATGATGTATTAAATAAGAAGCATATTGAACTAATTAAATTGCATGAAACCTTGAAAACCACTCATTTTGAACTAGAAGAGGCTTTTCATAGATTATACAAACTTGAATTAGAGGTAGATCATAGTGAGCATTTGTTAAAAATAGAAGTTCATGGATTGACATATTAAAATAACACTTTTAAAGAAAAAATTAATGAACTAGAAAAAGAAATTACATCTCTCACATTAGCCCAACCTAGTTAACCCCCAACACAGCATGGATCACACAACTTTAGGAAGAGGCATCACCAACCACATAGGTTAATGAATCCATTTCCTGGTGTTAGGTGCTTCTCTTGTGGCATGCTAGGTCATATAGCCCGGACATGCACAATTCATCATAGGACACACTTAGTATGGAGACCTAAAGTGCATCCATCACAACATAGCTTGAATACATCTCATTCATGCAAGCATAAGGAGGAACCCAAACTCTCTTGGGTTCCCAAATCTAAACCTTGAATGAAATTGTAGTGATGCTCTCACAATAAACCTAGTGAGAGCATGTGGTAAGTGGATAGTGGCTGCTCGTGACACATGATTGGAGATATGAAGAAGTTCATATTACTAGAGACCAAAACCAGAGGCAAAGTAACATTGGGAGACAACACTACCAGGAAAGTGATAGGCTTAGGTTTTGTTGGTAATGTTAAGAATTTTTTAATTGAAAATGTCTTATTAGTTTATGATTTGAATCATAGCTTACTTAGCATTTGTCAATTGTGCAACAAAGGTTTTGATATTAAATTTCTCTGATAAATGCCTGATTAGTTTAAATAATATACTAGTTTTGGAAGAAAAATGAATGAACAATGTTTACATGTTAGACCTTGATTATATTGATTGCTCAAATTCATTTTGTTTGAAAATAATAGTAGATGACTCATGGCTTTGGCATAGGAGACTATGCCATGCTAGTATGAAAACACTTAGAAATGCCACTAAGAAAAGCCTAGTTAGAGGAGTACCTAAGTTAGATTTCACTAAGGTCCATTTATGTGATGTTTGCCAACTAGGAAAACAAATCAAATCATCCTTTCATTCAATTAAAGATGTGATCACCTCTAGCCCATTAGAAATCTTACACATGGACTTATTTGGACCCGTTAGCACAGCTAGCCTAGGAGAGAAAAACTATAGATTTGTGATTGTAGACAACTTCACTAGATTCACTTGGGTTAGATTCCTAGCACATAAGAATGAGTCGTTTGAAGAATTTAAGGTATTCTCCACAAGGATTTAATGAAAAGTAGGTTGTGAAATCTCAATAATACATGGCGATCATGGTGGAGAGTTTCCAAATGATAGATTTGAAACATTTTTCCAAGAGATAGGAATAGAACATAATTTTTCAGCCCCTAGAACACCTCAAAAAAATGGTATAGCAGAAAGGAAGAATAGAACCTTGGTAGAAGCCGCTAAGGAAATGTTAGCGGAGTACACCCTTCTTAGATACTTTGGGCAGAAGCAGTTAACACAGCGTGCTATATTTTAAATAGGGTAAAAATTAGATCTAAGCTGAATAAAACTCGTTATGAACTCCTTAAGGGTAGGACACCAAATCTTTCACACATACATGTCTTTGGGTGCAAGTTCTTTATATTGATTAATGGCAAACTTCCCTTAGGAAAATTCAATCCCAAGTCTGATGAGGGTGTCTTCTTAGGTTATTCATCTATTGGTAAGGCCAATAGAATCTTTAATAATAGAACCCTAGTATTAGAAGATGCTGAGTCTAGTGAATAGGTTGTTAAACCTAAGTTAATGTCCCAAAGCTACCAAGAGGGGGGTGAATTGGTATTTAAAATTTTTCCCTCTTTTGATAAATTGAACTGAAATTAAACTTTAATGAATTTTTATAAAAAGTTTTTCAACCACAATTTTTTTTTAAACACAAAATTAAAAGCAGTAAAATAAAAACACACACGATTTATAGTGGTTCGGTCTAAACCAGACCTACATCCACTCCCCAGAGGTACCCTATGAGTATTGCACTAATACCAATAGTGTCTCTCCTTTTGCATCCACAATAAGGCAGAGAAGTCTTTACAAACACTCTTTTCACCACTACCCGGTGCGGCAGAGAACCGTCATCCTTTTACACTTTCCCTAGTGTTGGCAGAGAACCGTCGCCCTTTCACACTCTCCTAGTGTGGGCAGAGAACCCTTCATCCTTTCACACTCTCCTATGGGCAGAGAACCCTTCGTCCTTTCACACTCTCCTAGTATGGGCAAAGAACCCTTCGTCATTTCACACTCTCCTAGTGTTGGCAGAGAACCCTTCATCCTTTCACACTCTCCTAGTATCGGCAGAGAACCGGATCTCCTTGACAGATCTCTTCGCAAGAAATCTAGAAGGAAGGAAGAAAAAGAGTGTAGAAATCTCAAATCACAAGTAGGAAATCTTACCTTTTAACACCATGCAAAGTCTTCATGCTCTAGTGGTAGAAATCCTTCTTTGAATGCTTTCTCTCACTCTCTCTCCTTTACTCTTCTTCCAATAAGCACGAAGATCAATGAGCAAATAGATTGGGTGGCAATCTAATTTGAACTATATATACAAAAGACAAGAAAAACTGCCCAAAAACTGCAAGTTTTCAATTCTGTAAGCAGTGGATAGTCCCGTACGATCGTGGATCGTCCTGGACGATTTTATTTAAAGTATCGGAAATGATCCTAATATATATTGCTACGAACTATGTTCGTACACGCTCATCATCCCGTACGAACTATGTTCGTCCGGTACTAAACGGTTATTACATAGGTAGGTTCCCAAAATTCTACAGGACGTAACCAACTGTCCTAAGTCAGTTTAATTCATTCTGGAACGAACAGGTTTCGTCCTGGAATGATGTTATACAGAGAGTTTCATCCAGAGACAAAAATTTATTTTGTTTTGTATGATTTTATATAAAGAGCTTCGTCCAGGGATGAAAATTTATTTCATCCTGTACGATCTCATACAGAGAGTTTCATCCTGGTACGAACCATCTTTTTCTTCTGGATGAACAGTGCAAGGTGAGAATCCAGAGACGTTCGTCTCAGGATGAATATTAAATTTATCCTGGACGATTAGGACTTAGAAAATTTTCTACCCGCCAGTTCAATCCATTGCTCTTCTAAGGGTTAATTGACATGATCGTCCCGTACGAACAGTTCACAAACATTATCCCTCAAGAGTGTGTGTTGTGATTTTTCACTCAATTACAATCACTCCATCTCATTTCAAAACTTGTAATTTACAAATGAATAATTTGAAGTCTTCATCGCTTTGAGTTGATTTTCCTGAAATGTTAGTACACACTAGAGCAAAAACAAATCTTCCAAAGGTGTTAGGAGATATATATATAAAACAATAATATTTGAAATCATCAAAATAATACAAGTTGCAAGAATGTAAAACATGCAAATAGCAACTCTCTCTGCAATCTCCCCCTTTTTGATGATGGAAAAAAAAATATTGTTTGTAGGATTTCAAGTTCTAAGAATCTCCTAAACTCTCCCTGAATTGATGAACTCATGAAAATAAGGAGACATTTGAATTACTTAAAAAAATTTGTTTTTCAAAATTTTTATATAACAGAAAACAACACAAAAGACAAAACAATAAAATAAATCAAACACACATACGAAAATCAAACACTACGAAAACATACGCAACAAACAACAAATAATTTCTCCCCGTTTTTGACAACATCAAAAAGTGAAGAAGAAAAGAATGTTAGAAATGTAAGCAGAAGTATGAAATTCATTTGATATTTTAATCTTGAAAGTGATTGAAATAAGGTATGCAAATAAAATCAAAATATTAGAAAAATATAAGATTTCATATAATTTAAGAAGTGATATAACATAGAGAATAAAAAGAATTTATCAAAGGCATGTGTTAATTTAGACATGAAGATAAATAAAATCATTGCACTAAGGATGAATAAAAAATTTTATATTTCAAATTTTAAAGTAAATTATAAATGGACATAGATCAATTTGAATTAAGAGATTAAAAGAGACATGAAAGAAGTAATTACCGCATGTGGCGCTTTGCGCATCTTTTTCAATTTTTATGGCACATTTTTGTACATCTTTTTCAATTTTTATGACATATTTTTGTGCATCTTTTTACTTTGGGCTTATTTTGTGCCTCTTTTTGTCATTGCAAATTTTTTGCACATTCCTTTTTATTTTTGTACATTTGTATAATTTTTTAAGAGTAATTGAATTTTTTCCAAAATCAATAATCTAAAATTTCAAATTTTTCTAAGTGCATAATACTATTTGAAAAGAGAAATACAAAATAAGAAAATATCTAAATTGCAATAATAATATTAAAGATAATGTAGTCTAAATAAGAGAGATGAAATTGAAAATTCTAATAAAATTAAGTTATAAGCATCTCTTAAATTTAGAATAATTATATTTTATAATGAAATTAATTTTAATTTACAATTTAGAATAAAGCACTATTAAGATTTTTAAAAAATGAATGTCATAAAGTCTAACACACATTTCTAAAATATTAAACAGCAAAACATTGGAACATATATTGATTTTGAATGAAGGTATTACAATTAGAAGTTCAAGATATCAATACTAATAACACAACTAAGAGAAGGAAAAAACAACAATCTAAAGGAAATTACTAACGCATGAACTACAACGAAACACAGAATAAACACTAAACAAATCATTTAGATGGACCCTGATCTGCAGGAGGAGGAGGTGGTGCTGCACCAAAGAAGTTGAAGTAACTACTAATCATAAACATGTTGGAATTAATGGCATTTATCTGATCACGTATAAATCCCATGTCTTGATTGTGCTGAATATCTTGCTGCTGTAAGTGAGTTTCAATTTGATCAAAATGAGCCTCTAAATTGTCAAATCTTTGAACCAAATCCTAATAATTTGGTCTAGCAGCATGTGAAGGTTCAGCTTCTTCTTCTGTTTCACTCAGAACCCCATGAGTTTTGTAGGGATCATCCTTATTGAAAATAGCCCTAAAGGATGCGTCGTTGTAGTAGAGTGGTTCTTCAAAGTCTTATTCTGGATGAATTAAATTATGCTTCTTTTCCAAAATATAGGCAATCAGATATCCTAAAGCTATGTTCTTCTTTCTTTTTTGATCAACATGACCAATTTCAGAGAGACCATAAATGTAGTCATTTAGGAGTTGGGCCTCATCTATAGGTTATCTAATCATAATCAAGTAGGTAACAGTAGAAAAAAGAGGAGTGATGTTGACTCTATCACCAGCTTTAGGTATAATGGAAGTTCTTAATACATGCTGGATGATACGGGAATCACGCACCAAGGTTGAAACTTTAGGCAAATGATCCTTAATTCTCCTATCTCTAATCACACGATTAACATCAGTCCAATCAAAACTTGTGGTGGTTAAAGTGTGTGCTCTTAAGACTTCAGCCATTAAGTTTAGGAAGATACCAAAGTCAGCCTTGGTGATTTCAATTTTCTTTTTGAAAATAAAAGAACTGATGACATAATGGTCGGAGTTGAATGACATATTTGCTAGAAAATAGTGAAAGGTTTCTCTATTGTAGAAGTGTACTAAAGTGAGGATCAAACCAAATTGAGTAGAGGTAAACAAGTGCATTACCTTAAAGGTCAATTGATCCTGTAGGAGAACTCTATATGGGGTGATTTTTGTAGACACAAACCTAGCAAATGATTTTTCATTGGCTCTAAAAAGGAAGTTTTCAGATGAATTTCTTGGTGGACCCTTAGTCAAAGTCTTTTGGTGCTTGATAGAACTTGCCATTTGAAATATCTTGAGAGAAGAAAGGTTTGAAAGAGATGTGTGAAAGTGACTGTTCAGTAAAAACTGTCGTTAATTTAAAGAAGAACGACTGTTCATACCAGACGAAATTTTCGTTCGTCCCGTATGAATTTGATTTGTCCCGGACGATGATGACCACTAATTTTTATTTTCACACTCAAAACAAAAACGAATAAAAATAAATAAGACACACTTAAATACACAAAAAAATAAACAAAACAACAAAATAAAATAAAACAAAAAATATAATGAACACAAAAATAAAAACAAAATATCAATTTTGCAGAAAAAACATTTTTATCTAAGCATTTAAATCAATCACTCCAAGCCTAGTTCTTAATGTACTGAACGTATCAAAGGCTAAATGTTTTGTAAAAATGGTTGCAAGTTGATTTTCTATTGAAACGTGGTTAAGTTCAATTTCTCCCTTGGATACATGATCCCTTATGAAATGATGTCTTATGTCAATGTGTTTGGTTCTTGAATGTTGAATAGGATTTTTTAAAATGTAAATAGCACTAGTATTATCACAATAAATTTGTATAGTGCCTATAGTTAATCCTAAATCAATCAACTGTTATTTTAACCAAATTTCTTGTGCCACACAACTTTCTAGTGCAATCTATTCTTCTTCTGCCGTAGATAGGGCCACTGAATTTTATTTTCTACTAGATCAAGAAACTAATGAATTTCCAATGAATTAACAAGTTCCTGAAGTGCTTTTCCTATCCACCCTACCCTACAGCCTGCAAAATCAGAGTCTGAATAACCAATAATTTCAAATGAAGAGCTAAAATTTGGATACAAAATTCCAAAGTTCTGAGTTCCTAGTAAGTATCTTAAAATCTTTTTCACTGCTGTCAAATATGATTCTTTTGGATCAGATTAAAATATAGCACACAAGCAAACACTAAACATGGTACCTGGTCTGATAGCAGTCAAGTAAGTAAAGATCCAATAATCCCTCTAAATTTTTTTTGATCAACAGATTTTCCCTTAAGGTCTTTATCCAACTGAACTGAGGAACTCATTGGTGTACTAACAGGTTTAGCATTGTCCATTTCATATTTTTTGAGGATGTCCTTAAAATATTTAGTTTGACTAAGAAATGTACCTTTCTCAAGTTGCTTAATGCTAAATCCTAGAAAGTAATTTAAGTCTCCCATTAGACTCATCTCAAATTCACTACTCATTGTTTTAGAAAAATCATCATAAAGATTTTTATTTGAAGATCCAAAAATGATATCAGCCACATAAATTTGAACAATGAGTATATCCTTTCCAAATTTCTTTAAAAAGAGAGTTGTATCAACACTTCCTTTTTCAAAAGTTCTTTCAAGTAGGAAGGTGCTTAACCTCTCATACCAAGCCCTAAGTGCCTGCTTTAATCCATATAATGCCTTTTTCAATTTGAAAACATTATTTGGGTATTTAGAATTTTCAAAACCTGGAGATTGTTCTACAAAAATATTCTCTTCAATTACCCCATTTAAAAAAGGCACTTTTCACATCCATTTGAAACAATTTGAAACCCTTAAAACAAGCAAAAGCTAACAAAACCCTAATTGCTTCAGGTCTAGCTACAGGGGCAAAAGTCTCCTCAAAATCAATTCCTTCAATCTGATTGTACCCCTTAGCAACTAATCTCGCCTTATTTCTAATGACTATTCCTGAGTCATTCATTTTATTTTTGAATACTCACTTAGTTTCAACTATGCTTTGATCTTTTGGCCTTGAAGTTAATTCTCAAATTTTATTTCTTACAAATTGATTCAACTCTTCTTGCATGAATAATATAAAAATTCTTTAGAAAGTGATTGATCAATATTAATGGGTTCTATAGTTGAAATAAAGGCTGAATGATTGACATCCTTATTTAATCCACGCCAAGTTCTAACACCCTCACTAGGTTCACCTATAATCAATTCCCTTGGGTAATTTTTAAAATATCTCAAAACTCTAGGCAAAGGGTTTTCTATTTCCAAATTCTCTTTCACATTTTCTTCCAAGTTTATTCTATCAATCTTTTGGGAGTTATCCTCAATCTCATCTTCAATAATATTTGGCTCTACCAAATTTTCAGATTCATCAAATACAACATGTGTGGTCTCTTCAATAACCAAATTATTTTGTTAAATACCCTATAAGATTTTCCTGAAAGTTCATTAGGGGTGTTAAGCCCTATAGAACTGGCCAAAGCTAACCAAGAGGGGGGGTGAATTGGTATTTTAAAAATTTTCTTTTCACAAAAAAGTAAAATCTCGTAAACCAAAATCACATCACAAAAAAAATAAGCGCGAAAATTTAAAATGCGGAAGCAAGAAAGAAGAACACAGAAATTTATAGTGGTTCGGTCAACTCGACCTACGTCACTCCCCTGAGGTGCCCTCCGAGTATTGCACTACAATCATGACTCCCCTTTAGCCCCCAAAGCTAGGCGGAGAAGCCTTTACAAAGAACCTCTTTTTGCCACCACGGCAAGGCAGAGAACCTATCTCCTTTTGCTTCCTCCCGAAGCTGGCAGATAACCACAATCAGATGTCGAATCCATACCTCTACCCACCCTTCCAAGGATGAGAAACTCTAGATAAAGAAGAAGCAGAGTGATCCTTGAAGCAACCGTTGTGATTCCCCTCACAAGATCCTCTCTCTGTCCCTCTCTCTCTTTCTCTCCTCAAGGTCTTCTTAGGTCAAGGCAGCAGCAAAAGATTATTCAAAATGTTGAACAAGAGCTCTTAAATAATAGAGCTTCAAAGGAGCTCATTAATTATAAGTTGCCGACAATATCGTCCAGGCCGATATAGACATTGTCCTGGCCGATCGGCCAGAGCATCGCCCTGAATGCAAACTAGACGATTTAAAATTGGCATGATAGTCCAGGCCGATCTCTTGTTCAACCTACTCCCCCTTTTGTTATCACAAAAAGAGGGTCATAGACTCACATAAAAAAAGGAAATAACACAACATAAACTAAAACAAACTACAAGATAAACTACAGAAATCAGAAAACATAAAACAAAGACTAGAAAAATGAGAGACCCTGATCATCAGATGGAGGTGGTGGAGGTGGATGCTGAAAGTAACTAGCAAGCATAATAAACTGAGCATTGAACCAGGTGATGCCCTAGTCATGCTACTGCTGCTGGTGAGTAATGTAGCTATCAAAATGGGCTAAATCCTCTGTGAGGTGCAGCTCGTAGCGGGCAATGTCCTCAGAATGTTGCTGCTCCTGTGCAGTAATGTAAGCCTCAAAGCGGGTCTCCCATCGATCAAACCTCTCTAACAACTAATCAAATGGTTAGTGCAGGTGGAGAGGAACAGGATCAGGAATAGGGGTGGGAGTGGGAGCCCCCTCCTCCTCAGCCCCCCGAAGTTCCTCATCCCCAGGGTGGAGACGAGTACTATGAAGGGTACTGAAGGAACTGTTTGAGTAGAAGAGAGTTGGGAGGTTGGGTGGAATAGGATACTGAAGTTGGTATTTGATTTCAAGGATATAGGCTATGAGGTGTCCTAAAGCTAGATTGGGTTTCCTCTTATGACCTGGATCGCAGATTGTGGTTAAGTGATCAATGTATCAAAAAATTAAGTCTGCAGTATTAAATTCTCTATGTGCCTTGATGTAGAAAGTAGTTAGGGAAAGGAGACGAGTGATGTGGATTCAGTCCCCGACTTTTGGAATTATGGAGGTGCGAAGGACATGTTGGATTGTCCTAGCATCTTTGACTAAAGAGCTAGTCTCTCCAACATGAAAAGGTGCATTGGTGTGGCGAAGGAAGTGATTTGTCGTGGACCAGTCAAAGTCAGGATCTGAAGCGATTAAGTGCAGCTTATCCCCGGTGGTGAATAGCTGTAAAAGTTCAACACATTCCTGATATGTGATTTTGACATGGCGTCGATTCACATAGGAGGTCAGGGCTGTGAAAGTAGGATTTATGAGATGGTTTGCAAATAATTCACATAGAAGCTCAGTATTAAAAAGGAAAGCAAGAGACAGAATGAAATAAAGGGAAGTATGAGCAAAAAGATCCATTACCGGGTGCGAAATATGGGCAAGATTGATGATTCTGGAGACAGTTATCCCACATTCTTTGTATCGATGGTAAGCAGCTTCATCTTCTGCCTCCCTGAAATGAGGGTCAATCCTAGCCCTCGAAGAACTCCCAAAAGTTTGTCGAACATGTTTCCCACCAGCCATAGTGAGGAGTTAGCAAGAAAACACAAGAGGAGAAGGGATGTGAAGTGAAAAACATGGCTGGAAATGGCCAATATTTTAAACGGACATATCATCCAGGCCGATCGCAGAACGTCCGGACGATATGTACAATAATTACGTACAGGCCGATTGTCAAAAAGGCGGTCAATCGTCTGGAGCCGATCAGATATTGGTCAGGATGATCGACATAGGCGATCATCCCGAGGAGTCAAGACGGACGACCGTTGAAAATGTAGATGGCGTGCGGGGGGGCCGATGTATGGGAGTGTTATCTCCTTGGGAGTAGCAAATAATATGATCGTACCAGCGAAGAATGAAATGTTTTAAATTTCAATGCCACGTGTATTCGTTTAGTATAATACGACACATTATGGTGAGTTCTACCGCGCCCATTATAGAATAGTCAAAATAGCATGACTACTTCGTATTCATCATTTGAGGTGTACCAATATAGAATATCACAATGAGCGTGCCATAACACAGTGGAATCGGTCCATGAAGGTAACCGTACCTCCTTATGATTGGTATATTTTCGGCCAGGGCCGGAAGCACGTGACCAGGTGAACTCGACATCATTGTAGTCGCATAAAAATCCTCACTTTGTACTCCCTTGGCCAGTTTGGTGATAATCAGTCAAGATTATAACAACATAGAGTTTCGATCACTGCATCGTCCAGTCACTAGAATCTTATTGTGTTCTGTGGTTATCGTCAGTGAAGTCAATGCGGGATGACGCTATTTTGCTATGACGGTCACTTAGTAGCACAGCAATACCTAACAATAGAATTAAATTCTTAACTCCCCGAAACACTCAAATTCTTCGAAAGTGACATATGCGATTCTCCCTATCAGATTCAGGATACTGATAGATAGTACTACGCCCAGCTTTAGAAAAATCTCCCAAGCGCATGAGATTTATCAGGCTAAAAAAGGGCAAGTACCTAAAAAGCTTTTCACAGACAAAAACAATTTTCAATGAAGCAACCATCCGCTAAAATAATCAAAATACAACCCTCAAAAATTAATCATACATACAGAGTGTGTACGAAGCATAAGTAAAGAGGAAATACTAACGAATCGGGAAACATACATAAGAAACAACTCAAAACACTACAAAACTCTCTGAAGCTCATTTGTAGAAGGTCATAATAGCATCAGCCAAACTAACTATTATTATTATTCTTATAGGTGTCATGTAGTATAAACCTTTCATAATTTATTACAGCTCATATGTACACTGAAACCTTCACTATTGAAGATTCTGACCTTAATATGATATTTAAGAGCATATTATCACAAAGCCTCTATGGTCACTTTACCAGACCATATCCTATTGATTGTATATATCAATAATAAACTACATTTTACTAGGAACTCGTTTCTCAGCCCTACTTAGTGGTCATGAGCCTACAAATATGACCAAAATCCCCTATATGGAATTCAAATTGTCATTTTCATAATCACTAAATGAAACTCCGATAATTGTTGTTTAGGTAACGCTATACTTATCCATATATCTGAAACTTATTCAAGTATCTCAAAAACAACTTTTGAGCCCTGAGGTGACCACCTCACATCCGGTCAATCCATAGGTAATTGACGCCAACGTATATTAATGTAGTTTGAACAAATTGGATATACTCATTAAAGTGTGTATTAAATATGTTGATCACAATCCAACTAATTAGTGTGAGATAATTTAGAATACATTATAAATGATATTCCTATAACAAACTTTAATACGTTCACATATAGAGTTCCGAAGAAATCCAATATAGAAATAGTTCGGTGTTGATAACAAACTTCTTACTATCGGGAGATACAAAGGAGACATATGCCGATTCTGTTAACCCTAGATCAGACATCCTTCGAGGTATAACTTAATCTTTTGAAAAATGGAGGCCTAACTCTTTTTTTTTTATGATTGCAGAACTTGCATTAAGAGGGAAAAGTAAAACTAATTACACTTGAAAAGAATGAAAAGCATCACATTCCTCCTTGATAGCAAAAAAAGCAAGGAAGGAATGCTACTAAAAGAAAGCTATCAAAGAAAAAATCCTAGTACTAGCCATGGTACACAAGGTTAGCTACCTTATTACAATTTCTACCAACATGATTAAAAGCGACTTTATGAAAGTCATTGACCAAAAGAATCTCCTCCACAAGGCCAACTATCCACAATTGATTATTTCTTCTTGAATGAAGCTTGAATGGATCTAATAACATTGATATTATCACTCTCAATAATCACCCCTTTGTACTCAAGCATCCAACTTTTATATAATATTGACCGAGAGAACAGCCTCCATCTCAAGTTTGTTAATGTCCCAATGAATCCTCTTTTCTCCAAAAGCAAGAAAAACCTTCCTTTATGATCTCTAAAAATCCCCCCACTCCAGCACAATGAGATCTGAACATGGAAGCATCAAGGTTGA
>NW_021318590.1:418882-454101 GCF_001605985.2 Dendrobium catenatum
CAGCTTATATTCAAACGACATGGCCGAAATTGACTTACCCGACATCTTCCAAAGCAATTCTCTACGGTCATCCATCCAGTGACAATCTGGATATTGCTGATTAACATAATGAAATCTGCATGGAAAATTCTGTAAGCAACGAATAGTTCCATTGTCCCTCATCAGATAATAGATGACTTATATACATCCCTTCCAAAGCCACACAATCTACCAAAGTTGGCCACTTGTTGATGCTCATATCCAACACCCAAACATCATTGAGGACATTTATATTATTACCATTACCTACAGCATCTGGTAATATTTTGCAGTTGTCTTCCCCCATCCGAAAGATTTTCCAAGCATTTGAAGTGCCTTTTTTTGTGCTCCACTCCTCAAATCTTCACCATATTTGTGTTTGATAACTCTGAAACAGAGAGATCCATTTTTCTGATAGAAATCCAAGCTAACTTAGATCTCAAAGAATCAACACGTAGCAAAGGAGATTGAAGACCCAGTCCTCCCAAACTTCTCGGTTTACATATTTCTTCCCAAGCCACATAATGTAAACTATACTCCCCACTCGATTTTGCAAAAGAAACTTTTACAAAGCTTCTCCACCTCATACAACAACTTCTTAGGAACTAAGAGTGGGTTATGAGAAAGTTTGGCATAGTCAACAAGGAACTAGAGATAAGCGTAGTCTTACCTCCCAAAGATAAATTCTTTTTACCCCAAGCATTGAGCTTTTCCATTACATTACTAAGTAAATCTTGAAAATCAGCCAACTTCAATTCTTAAGGACAATTTGATCCCAAGATACTTCATCCTTCACATTCTTTAACCAAGAAGTCTGGTCACCTTCTTCTTAATAATATATCAACGGACTTACTAAATAAAATCTGAGATTTATTGACATTAATCCTTTGGCCCGTCCAATTGCAGAAGTCTTCAACAATCTTCTTCAATGATTTGGCTAAAGGAATAGACACATGAGAAAAAAAGAAGTCATCATCTGCATATAAGAGATGAGTAATCCTAGGCCTCGAGGGGAGACCCTAATACCAAGATCATGCCCCTTCTGTTCAATCGATTAGCAACAACTGGAAGCACATTATAAAGAGATAAGGAGATAATGGGCATCCTTGCCGAAAGCCACTATGAGCATCAATCCATTCAGAGTTCCTTCCATTAATCATTATAGAAAATCTCACACCTACAACACAATCCATGAGAAGTTTAGAGAACGTATAAGGAAATCCATACCATTTAAGGATCTGATCAAGTACAGGCCACCCCATACTATCATAAGCTTTTCCATGTCAAGCTTCAAGGCCATCAATCCCTTCTTGTTCTTGGATGACTTAAACTTATGAATAATTTCTTGTGCCAGCAAGCAATGCTCAGAGATGGATCTACCCGGCATAAAAGCCATTTGCTCTTCAGTAATAAGATTCCAATGCATTTCTTCAATCTATTGACCAATATAGTTGCTGCAATTTTATAATTAATCTGACATAAACTAATCGGCCTGTAATCATATGGAGTTAATGGGCATTTGATCTTGGCAATCAAAACAATGAGAGTGTCTTTCAAGACTTGTTCATACGGCCAGAATTCAGAAAGCTCCTAATAGCTTCCCATAACGTTTTTCATATTATATCCAATAGTGTTTATAAAAATGAAGAAGTCACTCCACATCCATACCTGGTGCTCTATTGTTGCCCTGTTGAAAAACCGCAGTCTTCAGCTCAGCCACCGTGAACTCCAAGCACAATTCATCAACAACTCTTTGATTTAGTCTTTGCTCTTCCGAAGCATTGGCCATCCATTTAACTCACAATTTCTGCTCCTCCATTTAGCTTCAAAGAAATGAGTGAACACCTTCTCTATTTCCTCCTCTTCCACATGAACTATATTATTCACATCTCTAATTTGAACCACTCTATTTCCATTCCTTCTAGTCGAAGCAAAATTGTGAAACATTCTTCGAATTGTTGTCTCCATCTTTCATGCCATTTAGCCTTTGCCCTTTGATTCCACCATGTAGCTAGCCGATCAAGGTCACATTCAATTCATGAACTTACTCCTTAGCAAAATGAGATCCTCATTAGTCCAGCCACTGCCTTCCGCCTCTTTATTTTGGAGTTCAATGATTTCCTTTTCAGCTCATCCTTGAGAGTCTTCAGATTTTTACATTTGGCTTCTACTCCAAAAGAATAATGCCTTCATTGTTCTACTATTCTTCCTTTGAAGGATTTCACTATGATCACCAAATCATTCTTCTTCCAAGAATGAAAAACAACGCTTCTAGCCGCTGGATATGACCTCCAAGTATCTTCAAATTTGATATTATTTCTCTTGACTTGAATCTCCCATCCAATTTGATAGCAATTGGACTGTGATCCGATGCTATCCTTGCTAAATGCCTAGTCATAGCTTCGGGATTCTCTGTAGAGCAATAGAATCAGCCAAACACCTATCCAATCTTTCCCAAATATGAGAGGTTCCTTCTTTGTTGTACACCAAGTGTACTTTGTACCAATGCTCCTTACATCATGAAAATCTGAATTTATCATGAAATTCTTCATCTCCCTTGGTCCCTTTGAAAAAAGAAATCTCTTACCTCCTTTCTTCTCCTCGCTCAAGATACAATTGAAGTCCCCACCAATAATAGCTGGAATAGGATCCTTTAAATTCTCTTCAAGCTGCCTCCAAAGTTCCTCTCTTTCATTGCAACAACGACTCCCATAAACCGTAGCAATCTTTCCACATACCCTACTAGGGATCAACAAATCCCCTAAAATTACTTGTGAAGAAGTACTTCTAACCTCGAAAGAGACAAATCTCTATTCCCATACCACTAGCATACCACCTGATAGGTTTTCAGTGGGACTGAACAAAATCCCAATTGTCCCAATGAGATAATCAATCTCCTTCCTACCCATATGAGACATCTTGGTCTCCAAAAGACCAATAAAGCAAACATCCTGTTCTCTAACTACCTCTTTCAGATACAAGGCGGCCTCCCTCTTCCTAGCCCCCCTTCAATTCAGAATCACTAAATAGGATAAAAAGATGATCCATTCAAAACTTGTTTACAAATAAAATACTCATAAATAATATGTCAAAGTAATTTTTCTCAATCATGGAATTTGAAATCAAGCTTTTGAAAATCTCACATAATCCATAAGTTCTCTAAGTTTTAAAAGTTTTGAAAAGAGAGGATAGCTGCCTTTTAGTGGGCTCATTTTATGCATCTTGAATCTTTTATTGGCTCTTTGAGCATCTTTTGATTTTTGATACACATTTGTGTAATTACTTTTATTTTCAATTTTGACGTCTTTTCCACTTTTTTTTTATCTTTTGCAAGCTCAATTCTCTTTTGTAAACTCTTAAAAGAAGTTCTTAGTTGTGAGTATATCTTCTAGATATTAGAGAATAGGAGAACTCTCTCTAATATAGGGAAGAACTACCCACAAATCAAACTAAAAATCATATGATCAGTGCAAAGATAAGATCTCAAATAACTTGAGGAGATATATAAGAACTTTGGATATTATGCACAAGATAGATTTTTGTAGCAAGATAAAAAGAATCTTAGTTTCAAAAACCATTGGCTAAAATGAGTTAGACTTTTGTTTAGAGAAGAAAAATTATACCACTAAACAAGGTCAAAAGGAGAGAAACTATCAACGATATTCCTCCCTTTAAACGATTTAGAAATGCTAAACATAAATCTCTAAACATCCAAAATTTTAAAATCTTAAAAAATAATTCATATAGGAAACCAAACATAAAAAACAAAACAAAAAACAAGGCCAATCTAGACAACACAAAGCAAGCACACAATAAAAATAACACAAAACTAATTAAAGAAAAATAATTCCAAGAAATTATGAAGCAGCAAGTTTAAGCAATTTTGAG
Source organism: Dendrobium catenatum (assembly GCF_001605985.2). Classification (NCBI taxonomy): domain Eukaryota; kingdom Viridiplantae; phylum Streptophyta; class Magnoliopsida; order Asparagales; family Orchidaceae; genus Dendrobium; species Dendrobium catenatum. The sequence continues at coordinate 422,789 of NW_021318590.1, forward strand.
CTGCGAGCCTCCATGTGTCCAATTATCCTATGCTCCCATGAGATCTTTGGTGAGAGCACACCTGTAAAACTCAACAACAGTCAGATTTAGGAACCCAACCTAGTTTGGGGGCCCTTCTTAAGAAAGGTAGAATAACAAATGCAGGTGTGGTATGCTGTGAATCATGTATCTTAGTTCTCCACACCTAATGTGTACTATGGTAAACAGTGCAAGTGTGTGAGATGTGTCCAAGCATGCCACAAGAAAAACATCTAACTTCACGAAAAGGATTTCTAAAATGATTTGAGTTATAATGCCTCTTCCTAGGTTTTGGCTTTGGATTCAAAGTGGTAGTTCTTCCAATTTCCCTTAAGTGTATCCAATTCATTTTTAATCCTCAAGTTTGTGTTTTTTAGAACATCATTCTCAACCCTCAAGTTTTTTTTCTTTTCTTTAGATCTCTTGAAGTTAGATTCAAGTGATATGTGTGAAGCTTTTAATGCATCATACTCATTAATTAATTCTGAATGCTTTTTGTTCAAATCATCAATTTCATCAAGAAGAGCCATGTGATTAGAATCAATCGTTGAATGATCTTTAAGTATAACTTCATACTCTTTTTGCAAATTTATAAGTTCCAATTTTAAATTAGCATGAGTCTTCTTAAGATTTTTGTATGATGCATGGATTTTCTCACAAATCTCAAACAATTCATCATAGGTTGGTTTACACACCTCTTCCTCATCACTTTGCTCAAGATGATCTTCCCCTATTAAGCACAGGTTTGTAGTCTCTTCCTCTTGTCAGTCTCAGAGGAATCAATACCAGATTCTGCCCAGAACGCCTTTTGGACTCTCTTCTTGTCCTTCCTAAACTTAGGTTTCTCCTCACCTTCTTCCTTTTCTTTGCGCGAGTGATCTTGAAGTGTAGGACAATCGGCTTTCACCTGTCCAAGCTTCCTGCATTCATAACAAACAACATAAAAGATTCCGTTTAGAACTTTAGGATGTTTATGATCTTTACCTTTTCTCATATGGTGCTTGTGCTTCTTCCTTAGAAAGCTTTTGAATTGCCTTGTGATGAAGGCAACTTCATCGCTTTCAGACCCTAAAGATTTAGAATCTGATTTGTGAGCCTTCAGTGCAACTATTTTCTCCTTCTTCTTCTCACCTACATCAAGATTTCTTTGATTCACCCCTTGCTCGTAAGCAATGAGTGAGCCAAGTAAGTTATCAATAGAATAAGTGTTTAAGTCTTTAGATTCAGTGATTGCAGTGATTTTAGCATCATATGACGAAGGCAAGCATCTCAAAATCTTGTTTACTTTTTCATAGTTTGAAAGTTCTTTTCCTAATGCATGCAGAAGTAACTATCTGAGTAAACCTAGTATACATGTCAGAAACAGATTCATGAGGTTTCATACAAAAAAGTTCATAGTCATGAAAGAGAATATTCAAACGAGATTGTTTAACTTCATTAGTTCCTTCATAAGTGATACAGAATTTATCCCAAATTTCTTTACCAGTTTTGCAAGTGGAGACACGCATGCAATCCTAAGATTTTAAAGCACAGAAAAAACAGTTCAAATATTTTGCATTCATTTGAGCTAAATCTCATTCATCAAAAGTCCATTCAGTAAAAGCAACTTATGTTTAACACCATTAATTTTACGGGAAGGTGGAGAATAACCTTCTTTTATGAGCATCCACATGAGATAAACAGTAGATTGTAAAAATGTTGACATGCAGGTTTTCCAGAAATCAAAAGGTAGGTTATCGAACAGGGGAGGTCGGGTAATAGAATACCCTTCCGTTGTGTTACGATTCCCAAGGTTAGCCATGGATCAAAATTCAAAAAGTTTATCAAAACTAATTTTTATGAACCCACTCTGATACCACTTGAAAGTTCGCTAGATGTTAAGCCCTATAAAACTGGCCCAAGCTAACCAATATTGGGGGGGGTGAATTGGTATTTTAAAATTTTTCTTTTCACAAAGAAGTAAAATCTCGTAAACCAAAATCACATCACAAAAAAATAAGCGTGAAAATTTAAAGTGCGGAAGCAAGAAAGAAGAACACAGAAATTTATAGTGGTTCGGTCAACTCGACCTATGTCCACTCCCCGAAGGCACCCTCCGAGTATTGTACTGCAATCGTGACTCTCCTTTAGCCCCCAAAGCTAGGCGGAGAAGCCTTTACAAAGGACCTCTTTTTGCCACCCCAGCAAGGCAGAGAACCTATCTCCTTTTGTTTCCTCCTGAAGCTAGCAGAGAACCACAATCAGATACTGAATCCTTACCTCTACCGACCCTTCCAAGGATGAGAAACTCTAGAAGAAGAAGAAGCAAAGCGATCCTTGAAGCAACCCTTGTGAATCCCCTCACAAGCTCCCCCTCACAAGATCCTCTCTCTCTCACCCTCTCTTTTTCTCTCCTCAAGGTCTCCTTAGGTCAAGGCAGTAGTAAAAGATTATTCAAAATGTTGAACAAGAGCTCTTAAATAGAAGAGCTTCAAATAGCTCATTAATTACAAGTTGCCGACAATATCGTCCAGGCCGATATGGACATCGTCCTGGCCGATCAGTACAAATATCAAAAGATCGGCCAGAGCATCGCTCTGAATGCAAACTGGACGATTTAAAATTGGCTTGATCGTCCAGGCTGATCTCACAATCGTCCCGACCGATCAGTTCAAATCAGAGGAAAATTGTCCAGAGCATTGCCCTGAATTTGAGCTGGCCGATATTTATCATCCAGAAGTAGCTAAGGTTTTTGAATAGATCATCTTGGCGGATCCTGCAATCGTCTAGGATGATATGATCGTATCAATCATCCATAATTACTCCCTTGATTTCCTGATCAATTAATGCATAATTTGTGAATATCATCCAAGCCGATCAATGAACGTCCTGGCCGATCATTAAAAAATATAGAATGCCTTAATTGTCTATGGCGGCAATTTCTTTCTATTTTGAGCTTATCGTACTGGCCGATACACGTATCATCCAGGATGATATGTTAATGATGGCTGCCTTAATTTAGAATCCTTATTTAGATTTTCTATTTTAAGCCCAATCATCCAGGACGATGTAAATATCGTCCTGGCCGATATGAGTAAAAATAGAAATTCTAAGTCACTCAAGTGTGTGTGTGTAGGTTACTTAGCATCAGTCTCTTTGAACATTACAAATAGACTCAAGAAGAGAAAAAACTAAGTACAGACTGACTCAACCCTAAACCTACGCAATCTTGAACTGGCTTCTATTATTCGTCCGATCTTCGATTCCTGAAAAGTTATAAGTAATAGGCAGTCCAAGAGAATCAATAGTGTTTGTCAATCATCAAAATATAAGTCCAGAAAATAGATTTGGAACATTTCTAATACTTGAATATCCAACAAAAATTCCTTCATCTGATTTTGGATCAAATTTTCCTAAGACAGATTTTCCATTATTATGAATAAACACCTTGCAATAAAAAACATGCAAATGTGACCAATTAGGTGTTCTCCCTTTTAGCAATTCATAGGGTGTTTTATTTAAATTGGATCTCACATTCACCCTTTTCAAAACATAACATACAGTACTAACCGCCTCAGCCCAAAAATATCTAGGAAGTGAGTATTCTTCCAACATTGTTCAGGCGGTTTCTATTAATATTCTGTTTTTCCTTTCAACTACCCCATTTTTTTGAGGGTTTCTAGGTGCAGAAAAATTATGATCAATTCCTTTCACTTTACAAAATTTTTCAAATCTTTCATTCTCAAATTCTCCTCCATGATCACTTTGTATAGAAATAATTTCACAACCTAATTTCCTTTCAATCTAAGTCGAAAAATTTCTAAATTCCTCAAATGATTCACTCTTATGAAATAGAAATCTAACCCAAGTGAATCTTGAGTAATCATCCACTATAACAAATCCATATACCTTTCCTCCAAGACTTACAGTGCCAACTTATCGAAAAAGATCCATGTGTTAGATTTCCAAAGGTTTACTAGTCCTAAGATCTTTGTTGAACTTAAAAGAGGACTTCACTTACTTACCAAATTTACATGCATCACAAAGGTGGTCCTTATTAAAGTCTAGTTTTGGTATACCTCTTACTAAGTTCTTTTGGATAATCTTTTTAAGATTTTTTCATGCTAGAATGGCAAAGACTGCTGTGCCAAAGCCATGACTCATCAGGGACAGTATTTAAACAAAAGGAAGTAGGAGTATGAATGCAATTTAAATCTAGCATATAGATATTATTTACCCTTTTTCCATTCAACAAATCTTTACCATTTATGCTTAATATGCAGCAAGTAGGAAAAAAATTTACGCTATAACCTTTATCACATAACTGACTTATACTTAACAAATTATGCTTTAAGCCTTCAACCAATAACACATTGTCTATAAATTTTTTTTTCTAGTTTCCAATCATACCTGATCCAACCACCTTCTTTGTGGTATTATCTCCAAGTGTAACCTTGCCTCCACTCCTGGCTTCCAGCGTTATGAATTGAGCAGTATCTCCAGTCATATGCTTTGAACATCAGCTGTCTAGGTACCATATGCTCTCACGAGATCTTGTGTGAGAGCGACCCCTGCAAAAATATCAAATGTTAGACCTGGGAACCCAAAAAAGTTTGGGTTCACCTTTTAGCAATTTATAATTAGATGCATGTATGATATGTCTAAGTTTATGCATCTTAGGTCTCCACACCAAATGAGATTTCATCTTCAAAGTACATGTGTGTGCTATATGTCCAACTAATCCACAATTATTACATTTAACATTAGGAAAAATATTCCTAAGTCTTCTATCATTTATTTGTCTTCTAAGGGATTCCATATATTTAGGATAAAATTTAGGATTTGTAAAATCTTCAAGTTTGGGGGGTATCCTATTATCCTCAAGAGCTTTTATTTTCAACTTATAAAATGAATTCATCTCTTCCAAGATTTGATTTGTATAATTGATTCGATATGTTTTGCTCTCTGATTCATCCTTAAAATTTTTAAATTCTTTTTCAAGCTTAGCATATGATGATTTTAAAATCTCATGATTTTTATTCAGATCATCATATTCATCAAGTAATTTCATGTGGTTGTCATCTATTAAAGAGTGATCTTTCCTAAGAGTTTCATGTTCTTTCTTAAGTTCTTCAAATTCTAAACTTACACTAGCATGCATCTTTTTTTATTTTTCTATATGCATCATGCATGTGTTCAGAAACTTCAAATAATTAATGATAAATTAAGTCACATACTTCTTCTTGATCTGATTGATTAAGACTATCTGCCATCAAGCAAAGATTGGTAACTTCTTCTTTCTTTTTAGTCTCTGATGAATCTGATGCTAAGTCCACCCAAAAAGCCCTTTGAAACTTCTTCTTGCCCTTCTTTACAGTTGGTTTCTCCTCTACCTTCTCCTTGCTAGGAGTGGCTTTGAGTTTTGGGCAATCAGTCTTGATATGACATGGTTTCCTGTATTCATAACAAATCACTTCATTAGAAGCCTTGTCATTTCTATTAAACTTACCTCTATTCCATTGCTGGCGTCTCTTCTGCTTCCTCTTTAGAAAACTTTTAAATTATCTAGTCATCAATGTAATATCGTATTCATCCTCAGGTTGTGAGTGTTCACTTTCGGACTCTTCCACTTTTAATGCTATATTCTTCTCCATTTGTGGTTCACGTGCCAATCTTTCTTTGACTAACCCCTTGCTCGTAAGCAATGAGTGAACCAAGAAAATTGTCAATAGAATAAATGTTTAGATCTTTACTCTGTAATTATAGTAATTTTAGCATCATAAGCAGTAGGTAAACAACGAAGAATCTTATTAACCTTTTCAGAATTCATTAATTCCCTACCAAGTGCATGCAAAGAGGTGACAATTTGTGTACATATTAGAAATGGATTCATTTGGTTTCATGCGAAACAATTCATAATCATGTAACAAGATATTAAGTCTTGATTGCTTAACCTCATTAGTCCCCTCATAAGTTATACAAAGTCTATCCCATATGTCCTTTCCACTTTTGCAAGTGGAAACCCGCATGTAGTCTTCAGATTTTAAAGAACAAAAAAAATTATTTAAGCATTTATCATTTAGTTGAGCTAAGTCACGTTCTTCTATAGTCTAATATGAAAAAGGTATTTCTACCCTAACTCCATCAACTAATCTAGTTGGTTTTGTATAACCTTCTTGGACTAAGATCCACATACAATAATCAAGTGACTGTAAGAAAGCAGACATGCATGTTTTCCAAAAATCAAAAGGTATATTGTCAAACAGTGGAGGTCTAGTAATAGAGTATCCCTCAGGTGTATTTCAGCTTCCAAATGTAGCCATCTACGTTAATCCAAAAGTAGTTTAAATTTATTATTTTGAAAGAACGCTCTGATACCACTTGTTGAGTCTTGTGAATAGGTTATTAAACCTAAGTTAATGTCCCAAAGCTATCAAGTGGGGGGGGGGGGGAATTGGTATTTAAAAATTTTCCCTCTTTTGATAAATTGAACCAAAATTAAACTTTAATGAATTTTTATAAAAAGTTTTTCAACCACAATTTTTTTTAAATTCAAAATTAAATGCAGAAAATAAAAAATAGTAAAATAAAACGACACACGATTTACAGTGGTTCGGTCTAAACCAGACCTACATCCACTCCCCATAGGCACCCTCTGAGTATTACACTAATACCAATAGTGTCTCTCCTTTTGCACCCACAGCAAGGTGGAAAAGCCTTTACAAACACTCTTTTCACCACTATCCGGTGCGGCAGAGAACCGTCATCCTTTTACACTTTTCTTAGTGTTGGCAAAGAATCGTCATCCTTTCACTCTCTCCTAGTGTGGGCAGAGAACCCTTCATCCTTTCACACTCTCCTAGTGTGGGTAGAGAACCCTTCATCCTTTCACACTCTCCTAGTGTGGGCTGAAAATTTTAAACTCTCCTAGTGTGGGCATAGAACCCTTTGTCATTTCACACTCTCCTAGTGTCGGCAGAGAACCGGATCTATTTGACATATCTCTTTGCAAGAAATCTAGAAAGAAGAAAGAAAAAGGGTGAAGTAATCTCAAATCACAAGTAGGAAATCTTACCTTTGAACACCATGCAAAGTCTTCATGCTCCAGTGGTAGAAATCCTTCTTTGAATGCTTTCTCTCACTCTCTCTTGTTTACTCTTCTTCCAATAGGCACGAAGATCAATGAGCAAAAAGATTGGTTGGCAGTCTAATTTGAACTATATACAAAAGACAAGAAAAACTGCCCAAAAACTGTAAGTTTTTATTTCTGTACGCAGTGTATCGTCCCGTACGATCGTGGATCGTCCTGGATGATTTTACTTAAAGTGTCAGAAATGATCCTAATGTATATTGGTACGAACTATGTTTGTACACGCTCATCATTTCGTACAAACTATGTTCGTCCGGTACGAAACGGTTGTTACATAGGTCGGTTCCCAAAATTCTATAGGACGTAACCAACTGACCTAAGTCGGTTTAATTCATTCTGGGACGAACAGATTTCATCCTGGGACAATGTTATACAGAGAGTTTCATCCAGGGACAAAAATATATTTCATCTTGTACGATTTCATACAAAGAGCTTCGTCCAGGGATGAAAATTTATTTCGTCATGTACGATCTCACACAGAGAGTTTCGTCCCGGAACAAACCATCTTTTTCGTCTGGTCGAACAGTGCAAGGTGAGAATCCAGAGACGTTCATCCCGGGATGAGTATTAAATTCGTCTTGGACGATTAGGACTTAGAAAATTTTCTACCCGCCGGTTCGATCCATTGCTCTTCTGAGGGTTAATTGACATGATCGTCCCGTACAAACAAGGTTAGTCCCGTACGATCAGTTCACAAACATTGTCCACCAAGAGTGTGTGTTGTGATTTTTCACTCAATTACATTCACTCCCTCTCATTTTAAAACTTGTAATTTACAAATGAATAATTTGAAGTCTTCATCGCTTGGAGTTGATTTTCCTGAAATGTTAGTACACACTAGAGCAAAAACAAATCTTCCAAAAGGTGTTAGGAGATATATATAAAACAATAATATTTGAAATCATCAAAATAATATAAGTTGCAAGAATGTAAAACATGTAAATAGCAACTCTCTCTACAGAAGAGTCTACCCATATAGTATTTGATGAATCAGATAAGCCCTATGAATATAAAATTTAAAATGATGAAATAGAGGCAATTTAAGGAGTAGAGATTATGACCTTAGGAGAAAGGGTAGAACCTCAGGATGATTTGCTTAGAGAATGGAGATATTCTTCTAGTCATCCTAATGATTTAATTTTAGGAGACCCTTTAGAATGTGTAAGAACTAGGCATGGACTTAGGAAAGAGGCTAGTCATTCAGCATTCATCTCTATGATAGAACCTACAAGTATAGATCAAGCCTTAAGAGATGAATTTTGGATTCTAGCAATGCAAGAAGAGCTGAACCAATTCATCAGGAATGATGTTTGGGAGTTAGTCAGGAGACCTAAAGAATAAAGTGTTGTTGGAACAAAATGGGTCTTCAAAAATAAGGTGAATGATTCAAGAACAATAATAAGAAATAAAGCCAGATTAGTAGCTAAGGGGTACAATCAGATTGAGGGAATAGATTTTGAAGAAAGCTTAGCTCTGTTGCTAGACTAGAAGCCATAAGAGTGCTCTTAACTTTTTCTTGTTTCAAGAACTTCAAACTATATCAAATGTATGTAAAGAGTGTTTTTTTGAACTGGGTAATTAAGGAAGATGACTATGTTGAGAAACCCCCTAGATTTTAAAGTTCACAATTTCCAAATGATGTATTCAAATTTAAAAAGGCACTTTATGGGTTAAAGCAAGCACCTAGAGCATGGTATGAAAGACTTAGCTCATTCCTATTGGATGGAAGATTTAAAAAGGATAGTGTAGATACTACACTCTTTTTACAAAAGAACAAAAAAGAAATTCTCATTGTTCAAATTTATGTGGATGACATCTTATTTGGATATTCAGATAAAAACTTGTGTGATTAATTCTCAAAAACTATGAACAATGAGTTTGAAATGAGCATGATGGGAGAACTTAATTACTTTCTTAGCTTTAGTGTAAAACAAATAGATAACGGAACTTTTCTTGGCCAAACAAAGTACATTAAGGATATTTTGAAAAATACGAAATTGATAGTGCTAAACCCATGAACTCCTCAATAAGCTCAACAATTCAATTAGACAAAGATCCTAGTGGGAAATCAATAGATCATAAATAATATAGAGGAATGATTGAATCCCTTCTTTACCTGACTACTAGCGGATCGAACATAATGTTTAGTGTGTGCCTCTGTGCCTGTTTTCAAGCCAATCCTAAAGAGTCTCACTTAACTGCGGTCAAGAGAATCCTTAGATATCTACTAGGCACCTCGAACTTAGGAATTTTGTATCCAAGGCACAACACTTCCTTTGAAATCTTAGGGTACTCAGATTCTGATTTTACACGATGTAGGATAGAGAGAAAAAGCACCTCTAGTACCTACCAATTCATAGAATAATCTTTAGTTTCTTGGTCCAGAAGGAAGTAAAACTCAGTAGCCCTTTCCATGGTCGATGCAGAATATATTACAGTAGGAAGTTGTGTTGCACAAGTAATATGGTTAAAATAACAAATTCTTGATCTTGGCTTACATGTAGGAACCATCTCTATCATTTGTAGCAACACAAGTGCAATTTGCATCTCAAAGAACCCAATTCAGCACCCTCGAACGAAACACATAGATATTAGACACCATTTCATAAGAGATCACTTTGCTAAGGGAGATATAAAATTGCATTACATCGCTACAGGAGATCAATTGGCTAATATATTCACAAAACTACTAACATTCGATACCTATAGCAACTTGAGGACTAAACTAGGTATCATGGACATTAATGCATAAAACAAAAAAAAAAACTCACAAAAAAAATCTAAGGTTGTTCCTGATCATCACACACTCACTACATCTATAGCAACTTGAGCAACATCAGCAACACGAGACAGACATGCAATAGTTTTTGAAATGCTTTATCGCGATTGATCAATGATTTGACATAATCCTTCACTATTTTTAACCAAACCCACCTCAACCTCCAAGTGATCAGGATCCTTCCCTTTGAAGTGTATGTGTTGTATTTTTCTTTCTTAGTGTTGTTTGCTCCTCTTTTTGGTGATGTCAAAAGGGGGAGAAGGTTGTTGTAATTTTCATATCATGTTGTTCCCTTATGTTGTAGTTTTCTTTTGTGTTTCAATAGAATGCATTTCATCTCTTTACTTGTCTTGTCTAGTTCGTATTTTCTTTTTCTATTAATAAAAAATAAAAAATATATGCCTTTCAAACTTGCCTACAACAAACATTATTTGACATCATCAAAAAGGGGAGATTGTGTTGACCCATGACCCTGAGTTTAAGATTTTGATGATGACAAATAATGTCGCCTGAACTACTATTCATTGAATATCATTTATTGTTTGCTAATGTCCGCGAGTACTAAAATTTTAGTAAGATCATAAACTATTGAGGATAACAGGAAAACTCAAGATTGGTTAGATTAGGAGTGTGAGTCTGGGAATGTAATTTGTTATTTATTTTATTTTTAATTTCTTGAGTCTGGCCACAAACTGCATGTAAGTCTGAGCAACCTTGCACACATACAGGGGGAGATGGTTTTAAAAGTAAAAAAATGTAGATTTTCTTTCTCTAGTGATTGTACTGTATAACTTTATTTTGTATTATACGATCTGAGCTTGTAAAATGATTTCTGTGAATAGATCGTATAATACAAATACTATCGTATTGTACGATATGTTCCAAATCTAAAACACTAGCCATCAAATTAACTTAAGTAAGTTTTTCCCAGCCGTTCGTACTATACAAAGGACTTCGTACTGTTCGAAGGACTTTGTACTATATGATTTATTTGAAATACTTACTTAAAAAAACCCATGATTAGTGGAATAAATCAAGGCTTAATTACTAATTAAAAATCGTACTGTACGAACACATTCATACTATACGATGAACATAGACGAATTCTGATCGTCCCGGAGATCATCCTAGACGATCCCTTATTTTTTTCTCATCGTACTGTATGATGTCTATAGTACCCTACGATGATTAGAGACGACATTTGATCCTGGACAATGCCCTAATTTTTACCATTCGTACTGTGTGATGTATATCGTATCAAATGATGTACAGAGATGACATTTGATTGTCCCGGCGATCGTCCTATTTGAGCCGTAGTGTTGAGGATCATACCGTATAATTTATTATAGTACTGTATGATTATATTTTAAACTATTTGTACACCTTCATTCCAGGATGAGGCATGTTATACATATCATACTGTACGATTTGAAATCGTACTATACGATTGTAACGGCTACTTTGAATAATTCAGGGATTTTGGAGCCTGTTTTAAGTATCAAATTAGTAAGCTTTTTGAGAGAGACAGAAAGAGGGGAACGTGATTAGAGAGGGAATCTTTGGGAGAGAGCTCTTGAGAAGTTTTTGGGCATTGAGATAAGAAGGAGAAGGTGAGCTTGGTTTGGGAGAAGAGGTGTGAGGTAGATCACACTGTTGCTCCGTTCTTGCTGCATCTTGCTCCTCCTTTGGCCCAGGAAGAACTTGTGGGAGGCTCTCTAAGGGAGGAGACTCTTCTACATGCATGACCTCGAAGGTACTCTGCCTTCTCCAGGAGGGAGAAAAATGAGAAGGTACACTGCCGTCACCAGGAGGGTGAAAATAGCGCTTGGCACTCCGCCACACCGGGTTGGTGAAAGTGAGTCTTCTAAGGGCTTCTCCACCTTGCCGAGGGGGGCAAAAGGAGAGATATAGCTTGTAGTGAAATTCCTGGAGCAGAGGACTCCGGGAAGTGGACGTAGGTTATGGTTTGACCGAACCACTATAAAATTTCGGTGTGCTTTTTCCTTATCGCTTTTTATTCTTGTGTGCATTTTTATTTTCATAATATTTGCTCGGTAAAAAATTGGGAAAGAAAAAGGATTCTATTATTGCACGTTGAGTTCAATTGTTTTCCTTCGTAAAAAAAATAGAACTCATGCTTAGGTTTTAATTATTTATATAAAGTTTTCATAATTCACCCCCTCCCCTCTTGTCAATCTAGTTATTTCAAGCTGAGGGTTCATTAGGAGATAGAGGAAATAGATTGATCATCCATTTTCCCAAGGGAAGGGGTATTTATAGGAGAGAAAAAAACTATAGTGGAATTAATTAAGTGGGCTTGGATCTAGCTATAGTGGGCTACAAACTAACATTCTAAAAGAAATTAATCACCTTATGAATTAAAGATTGGAAGAATCTTTATCTAAGGAATGAAGTACTTTTAGTATACAATTAATTAAGATTATTTATTATGCAAATGAAACGATCTAACCGAACTTTGAGTCAAATACGTCCTAAAATTTAAAATTTATTTTTGGTTAATAACAATCAAAGTAGGTGATAAACTATCTGGAAGGCATGGGAATAAGGGTATAATTTCTAAGATTTTTTCTAGATAAGATATGCCCTATTTATAAGATGGAACAGTTGTTCATATGGTATTCAACCTCTCCTTTAAGTGAGTGGACTATCAAATCTTCTCTAGCTCATGTGTTAGCTAAGCACTCCCTCTGTTTATGCTTGACTTTGGCTTTGGGTTTTCACAGACATGAAAGGAAGTGGGAGGAAAATCCATATTTATTTTGGTAGTTTCTTACGAGAGAATCTTATCAAAACTGTCACCTTTTTCTTTCCACTAGCTCTTTATCTAGTCAAAATATGATAGGAAAGGAGTCGAGTTTCGATAGGCAAAGAGAATTGGTAAAAAAAATTGATAGCATAACGACCTTAAACCCATAGTCCTAAAAAAAAAACTATCTATTATTGTACGCTTATACACTTTGCTTTAGCACATGTTGTAGAAATTTAAAGTGCTTGTATGTATGAATGTCAAGGAAAAAGTGTTCATACATAAGATACCACTATCGTATTGTCCTAGGACAAGATTATATGTTTCTACAAAGTTTGGATACCCTATAATGCAAATCTATGACCCATATGAATATTATGCATGTAAAAGGAAGCAATATGAAACAACATTGTGTAAACAATTATTTATTCATTTTTTTTTTAATGTAAAATACAAACCATGGTCTGTTGTAAAGTAAGGTTGCAAAGCTCCACCACAACAAGCTTCAATTTCTATCTCTATATACTATATATTTAAATATTATTACTTTCTTCATTCTTTATCTTTATGCACCGTGATATTTTTAATATTCCAAAATTAAATGATTTTAAAGGAAGAAGAATAATTTCTTTTTGGAACTATATATGTCTAAATAATCATCTATAATCTTTTTGCAACTCTTGATATCATATAAGCTTTGTAAGTATCTAGAACTTTACATTTATAAAATTACATGTAACTCATCACCTAGGTACATTCTACTTTTATAGGAATATAAGAGCAATATTTGTAAAATATAGTAAAAGAATACAAAGCAAATTTATGTGTATAAAGTATAACATGCCATAAAGGCTTAAGAGTCACCATCAAGAATATAAACATGATATTTATAGTACAAAATGTTTCAAATCTATTTTCATGACTTATGTTTTGATAATTGACAAACACTATTGATTCTCTTGGACTGCCTGTTACTTCTAACTTTTCAGGAATCGAATATCGGACGAACAAACGAAGCCAGTTCAAGATTGCGTAGGTTTAAGGTTGAGTCAGTCTGTACTTTATTTCTTCTCTTCTTGAGTCTATTTGTAATGTTCAAAGAGAGTGATGCTAAGTAACCCTACACACACACACTTGAGAGACTTAGAATTTCTATTTTTACTCATATCAGCCAGGATGATATTTACATCATCCTGGACGATCAGGCTTAAAACATAAAATATAAATAAGGATTCTTAATTAAGGCAGCTGTCATAAACAGATCATCCTGGATGATATATGTATCGGCCAGGACGATAAGCTCAAAACATAAAGAAGTTACCGCCATAGATAATTAAGGTATACTATATTTTTAAATAATTGGCTAGGACGATCATTGATCGGACTAGATGATATTCATAAATTATGTCTTAATTGATCAGGAAATCAAGGGAGTAATTAAGGATGATTGATATGATCATGTCATCCTAGATGATCGCAGGATCGGCCAGGACGATCAACTCAAAGACTTTGGTTACTTCAGGACGATAAATATCGGTCAGCTCGAATTCAGGGCGATGCTCTGAACGATTTTCCTCTGATTTGAACTGATCGGACGGGATGATCGTGAGATCGGCCTGGATGATCAAGCCAATTTTAAATCATCCAGTTTACATTCAGATCGATTCTCTGGCCAATCTTCTGAGATTTGTACTGATCGGCCAGGCTGATGTCCATATCAGCCTGGATGATATTGTCGACAACTTGCAATTAATGAGCTCGTTTGAAGCTCTTCTATTTAAGAGCTCTTGTTCAACATTTTGAATAATCTTTTGCTGCTGCCTTGACCAGAGAAGGCCTTAAGGAGAGAAAGAGAGAGAGGGAGAGAGAAAGGATCTTGTGAGGGGGAGCTTGTGAGGGGATTCACAAGGGTGCTTCAAGGATCGCTCTGCTTCTTCGTCTAGAGTTTCTTGTTCGTGGAAGGGTCAGTAGAGGTATGGTTTTAAGCACTGGATTGTGGTTCTCTACCAGCTTCAGGAGGAAGCTAAAGGAGATAGGTTCTCTGCCTTGTCGGGGTGGCAAAAAGGACTTCTTTGTGAGGGATTCTCCGCCTAGCCGTGGGGGCTAAAGGAGAGACACATTTTGTAGTGCAATACTTGGAGGGTGCCTCCGAGTGGATGTAGGTCAGAACCACCATAAATTTTTGTGTTATTGTTTTCTTGCTTCCGCACTTTAAATTTAAGCATTGTTTTTGTCTTGTGGTGGGATTTGGTTTTGGTTTGTGATCTTTGTTCTTTGTGAAAAGAAATTTTAAAATACTAATTCACCCCCCCTCTTAGTTAGCTTGGGCCAGTTCTATAGGGCTTAACATCCCTAACGAACTTTCAAGCGGTATTAGAGCGGGATTCAAAAATTTTAAGTTTGAAAACTTTTTGATTTTGATCCATGGCTAACCTTGAGAATCGTAATACTACGGAAGGGTATTCTATTACCTGATCTCCCCTGTTCGATAACCTACCTTTTGATTTCTAGAAAACCCGCATGTCAATGTTTTTATAATCTACTGATTATCGCATGTGGATGCTTATCAAAGAAGGTTATTCTCCACCTTCTCGTGAAATTAATGGTGTTAAAGCTGAAGTTGCTTTTACTAAATGGACTTTAGATGAACGAGATTTAGCTCTATTGAATGCAAAATATTTGAACTATTTTTTCCGTGCTTTAAAATCTGAGGATTACATGCGTGACTCCACTTGCAAAACTGGTAAAGAAATTTAGGACAAATTGTGTATCACCTATGAAGGCACTAATGAAGTTAAACAATCCCGTTTGAATATTCTCTTGCATGACTACGAACTTTTTCACATGAAACCTCATGAATAAATTTCTGACATGTATGCTAGGTTTACTCAGATAGTTACTTCACTGCATGCATTAGGAAAAGAACTTTCAAACTATGAAAAAGTAAAGAAGATTTTGAGATGGTTGCCTTCATCATATGATGCTAAAATCACTGAATCTAAGGATTTGAACACTTATTCTATTGATAACTTACTTGGCTTACTTATTTCTTACGAGCAAGGGGTGAATCAAAGAAATCTTGACGCAGGTGAGAAGAAGAAGGAGAAAACAGTTGCATTGAAGGTGCACAAATCAGATTCTGAATCTTCCAGATTTGAAAGCGATGATGTTGCCTTCATCACAAGGCAATTCAAAAGCTTTCTAAGGAAGAAGCAAAAGCATCATTGGAGAAAAGGTAAGGATGATAAATATTCTAAAAGATCTTCTGATGTCATTTGTTATGAATGCAGGAAACCAGGACACGTGAGAACTGATTTCCCTACACTTAAAGATCACTCAAGCAAAGGAAAGGGTGAGGAGAAACCTAAGCTAAGGAAGGACAAGATGAGAGTACAAAAAGCATTTTGGGCGGATTCGGCATCGGACTCATCGGAGACGGAACCAGAAGATGAGACATCAAAATTGTGCTTGATGGCAGACGACAATCCTGATCAAGAAGAGGTATGTGAACTTTACTACGATCAACTTCTTGAAGTTTTAGAAAAAATTCATGCATCATATAGGAAATTAAAGAAAATACATGCTAGCTTGAAATTAGAATTTTTAAATCTACAAAAAGAGCATGAAATTTTGACTAAAGACCATCAAATGATTGATTCAAATCACATAACTTTACTTGATGAATTTGATGAGTTAAATAAAAATCATTATGAATTAGTTGAAAAGCATGATGCATTAAAAGTTTCACACACATCACGTGAATCTGATTTTAAGAAATCTAAAGAGATGGAGAAAATTTTGAGGATTGAAAATGAGGTCTTAAAAAGCACAAATTTGAAGATTCAAAATGAATTAGAAATATGTAAGAAAACTAGGATGACACCTACTTTTGATCAATTGCCAAAACCTAGGAAGAGGCATTATAACTCAAATCACTTAAGAAATCCTTTTCCTAGAGTTAGATGTTTTTCATGTGGCATGATAGGACACATCTCACAAACTTCCATAATTCACCATAGTACACATTGGGTGTGAAAACTTAAGGTGCATGATCCACAGCATACCACACATGCATTACATTCTACTCTTCATAAGAAGAGGCCAAAACCTGCTTGGGTTCCTAAATCTAACATTTGATAATTTTGCAGGAGGGCTCTCGCAAAAGGCCTCGTCAGAGTATGTGGTACCTGGACAGTGGATGCTCTCGATATATGACTGGTGATGCCATCCAGTTTGTTGTACTAGAGTCCAGGACTGGAGGCAAGGTTACTCTTGGAGACAACACCACCAAGAAGGTGGTAGGCGTAGGTATTATTGGTAATTCCAAGAACCTTATGATTGAAAATGTTTTGCTTGTAGAAGGATTGAAGCACAACTTGTTCAGCATCAGTCAACTCTGTGACAAAAGCTTCATCGTGCAATTCTTTGCAAATTTATGCATTGTGAGTTTAAGTAACAACACTATTTTGCAGGGAAAGAGGATCAACAACGTCTACATGCTTGATTTAAATAACATTGAATGTGTTGCTTCATTTTGCTTAAAAATAGTGATTGATGATTCGTGGTTGTGGCACCGGAGAATTTTGTCATGCTAGTATGAAAACCCTTAGGAAAGTGACCCAAAAAGACCTAGTTAGAGGTGTCCCCAAACTCAAGTTTTCAAAAGACCACCATTGTGATGCCTGTCAACTAGGAAAGCAAGTCCACTCCACCTTTCACCCCATTAAGGACATTAGAACCTCTAGACCTTTAGAAGTCCTTCACATGGATTTATTTGGACCCATTAGCACTGCCAGCCTGGGAGGGAAAGTCTATGGATTTGTGTTTATTGATGACTACTCGAGGTTCACTTGGACTAGATTTCTTTCACATAAAAATGAGTCTTTTGAGGAGTTTAAAACATTTTCTACTTGGATTCAAAAAAAGCTTGATTGTGAGATTTTGACCATCCATAATGATCATGGGGGAGAGTTTGAGAATGAAAGATTTGAAGATTTCTATGGGACAAGGGGATTAGCCACAATTTTTTAGCTCCTAGGACCCCTCAGACGAATGGGGTAGCTGAAAGGAAGAACCTGACCTTGGTGGAAGCCGCTAGAGCCATGTTTACTGAGTATTCACTTACAAAATACTTTTGGGCTGAAGCGGTTAACACAGCTTGTTATGTGTTGAATAAGGTGAATGTTAGAGCTAAATTAGAAAATACACCCTATGAGATCCTTAAGGATAGGACACCCAATCATTCCCACCTTCATGTCTTTGGATGTAATGTTTTTATTCACAACAATGGGAAGTCCCACTTGGGAAAATTTTATCCTAAATCTGATGAAGGAGTATTGTTGGGATATTCTAGTGTTGGGAAGTCTTTTAGGGTGTTTAACAAGAGAACATTAATGGTGGAAGAGACAACCCATGTAGTATTTGATGAGTCTAATCCTAAGAAACATAGAGTTGAGAATAATGATGAGATTGAAGAGATTACTAGTGGAGTAGAAAATTTGGGGAAGATGGAAGAACACCAAAGTAATGAAGGAGTAGGAGAAGTCACCCAAGGAGTAGAAAATATTAATTTTCATTAAAGAGTTGGACCTTCTCATACTTTGCCTAGAGATTGGAGATACTCTACAAGTCACCCCAAGGATTTGATCTAAGGAGACCCTTCTAGTGGAGTTAAGACTAGACAGGGACTTAGAAAGGAGGTGAACCACTCTGCCTTTATCTTAATGACTGAACCCACCACCATCAACCAAGCCCTTACTGATGAGTTTTGGATTTTAGCAATGCAAGAAGAATTGAATCAATTTATAAGGGATGATGTTTGGGAGCTTGTAGAAAGACCTTAGAGACAAAGTGTAGTTGGTAAAAAGTGGGTCTTTAAGAATAAGGTGAATGATTCAGGAGTGGTGGTTAGGAATAAAGCAAGATTGGTGGCTAAGGGGTATAACCAAATAGAAGGGATAGAATTTGAGGAGACTTTTTCCCCTGTAGCTAGATTGGAAGCCATTTAGCAAGGGATGGTTTTTGTGTTCCTTCGATTCTACGGAGATGATGGAAGGTGTTCTGTCAAGGGGGCCTTGGTTTGTCAATGGGTGTATTGTGGGAATGGAGATGTGGACGGTGGAGTTTTCATCCCTATCTTTGAAGTGTCTAACCTCCCCTATTTAGATTAGGATGCCTCACTTACCCTTACAATGTTGGGATGAGTTTAATGTGGCAAGAGTCACTTCAATGGTCGGCAAACCTCTAATGATGGATGAAAACATGTTTCAGTGGGGGAAAAGCAAATTTGCTAGAGTTTGTGTGAGAGTTAAACTTTACCAATGTCTTCCCTTAGGAGTTTGGGTGGAGAGCACATCTGGGAGGTTTTTTCAAAGGTTTGAGTATGAAAAAATTTACATATTTTTTTGTGATTGTGGATTGATAGGACATGTTAAAACTGATTGCAAACTAAGAAAATCCGGTGCGATGGCGCAGATTGTAGATGATGGAAATTCAAGGAAAGTAAAGGAGGTGGGGAAGTTTCAAGAGGTGGATACTAATTCCACATATGGAGCATGGACCATGAATCATGGTTAATAGGAGGAATAATAGAAGACCTGCTCAGCTGAAGGAAAAATTGAAGGTTGTAAAAAAATAGTGGAAGAAGACCAAGGAAGCTCAAGGAGAAAATGTTGAAGTTAAAAGTGTTGTTCAGAACTTGGATGTTGTTGAGGTGTTAGTTTCTAATATTGAGGTTAATCAACTGGAGGAGGGGGAAATAGGCGTGGAACAGGATATGCTTCTTCACAGGTTTCAACCTAAGGAATTGAGGATACCATTGTGAAGAACTATGACAATGCAGAGACTGAAGTTGAAGTTGTTGGTATGTTTTCTTCTAATGATAAATCTTTTATTTCAACAAATATGAACAAGTTTGAATGGGGAGAATGTGGAAAGGGAGGAAGTTGAAGTGAATAATAAGATTTCTGGTGGTTGTGGAAATAATTGTGATGGAGATGTGGCTGGTAAAGGTGGAATTTTTGATAAAGGTGGAGGGAAAAAAGATAGTGATGGGAGGTTATGTGGTGTAGAGAAGGGGAAGAAGATTGGTTCTAAGGGAGAATTGATTACATGTAAGCTTGAAAAAGAGCTCAGGCCCTTAGGGCCTATTAAAAATATTCCCCATGGTAGAATTTTTGAAGGGGGAAATAAGAGAAGAGATGGGGGCTCTTTCCCCAAAATTTTTTAATTGAATCTATAGCCTTTTGGAATTATAGAGGGGCCAAGAAGATATAGGCCTATCTTTATATGAAGGAATTTATAATATATTATAGGGTTTTTTTTTCTGTGGGTCTGGTAGAGACTAAGATCTCATCTTTTGATAGAGTTTCTTTTGAAAGGAGGATGGGTCCTTGTTAGGATTTCTTCCTTCTTCCTACAGAAGGGCTATCTGGTGGTGTTATGATTTTATGGAGATCAAATATGGAATCCTTTCTATGGTGAAGACATGAGATCAATGTGTTATAGGGGATCTTAATGTCTTCAATAAAGAAGTGTGGATGATTACTACTCTTTATGATAGCAAGGAGACTCAAAAGAGAAAATTGCTATGGGAGTGTGTTCAGGAGTATTCTCAGAGGAAAATTCCATCTGTAATTGGAGGGGATTTCAATTATATTTTGGCTCAGGATGATAAGAAGGGAGGGAGAAAGTTTTTTTTCTCTCAAGGTCCCTTGGATATGATAAAGTTTATGAATGATAATTATTATCATGATGTTGGGATAGTTGGTCCTAGATATACTTGGTGTAACAACAAAGTTGGAGGGGGCGGATACTTGAAAGATTGGATAGGTGTATTCTCAATACATTAGCCATTAATAAAATTCAAATTCCTATTGTGAGGCACTTAGCCAGCGTAGCTTTAGACCATTGTCCAATTGTGTTGAAATTATATGAGTCGGTTTCAAGAGGGAGAAGTTGCTTTAAGTTTGAAGATGCTTGGTTAACTTTCAAGGCAACAGCTCATATTGTTTCTAATGGGTGGAAGAAAGCTTACATGGGGGATGACATAGAAGTTCTTAATAATAAGTGCAAAAGGACTTTGAAGGACTTGTTCTATTGGAGCAAGTTCAAATTGAAAGAATTCTCAAAGGAAAAAGATAGATTGAAGGCTGAAATTTTTCAACTTCAAGAGGAAGAAGCTAGAGATGGCTGGTTGGATGAAGAGAAATTATTGTTTCTAAATAGCCAAGGTCAAAGAGTTTAATGTCATTCTTAATTGTTTGAATACATGGTGGAAGCAAAGAGCTAAAGTTAAGTGGATTGAAGATGGTGATTCCAATACAAAGTTTTTCATTCTTTTGCCAATGCAAAGAGAAATGTTAATTGGATTCTTAGGTAAGGAATGCAGATGGGGTTATGACTGAGGAGCCAAAAAAGGTGGAGGAGGTTATTTTTAAATTCTTTCAGAACAAGTGGAAGAACAGGGTTTGCTGTTTGGAAGATTGGCCAAGATTGTCGATGGTTTTAGAAGGAGAAGATAAAGTTTTACTAGATAGGGAGCCATCTGGTCTTGAGATAGAGGAGGTTGTTTTGAAGTTGGGTAATAATAAGGCTCCGGGTTGTGATGGGATCACATACTCTTTTTTTAAACCATATTGGAGCATCATAAGGGAGGATGTGTGTAGAGCGGTTAAACAATTTGTTTCTACAGGTAGGATGTGTAATGAGTGGAATGATACAATGGTTGTGTTGATTCCCAAGACTTCAAACCCGGTATCTCCTGCTGCTTTCCTTCCAATCAGTTTATGTAATTCAATCTATAAAATTATGGCTTAGGTGTTGTTGAATAAATTGTTGGGGATGTTAGTTGGAGATGTTAAAAAAATTTAAATTGAGACCAAGAGTGAGAATTTCTGATGGAGATTGATCTACAAAGCAATTCCATCTAATGAGTTCTTAATGTATAGAAGAATTATCAATCATAATGGTTGTCCAAGAGAATGCTTTGCTATGGAGGATGTCGAGCACTTAGCAGTTTAGTATTTTTTCCTTAAAGAAGTCATCAAGATCATTAATAAATGGGGATATGAAATACCTATTTTATCAGGTCTGGATAATAGTTTCGAACATATTTCAAAATTTTCTAATTCCAACCCAGTCATGGGTAATTTGTACTGTTCTGCTATTTTCTTTTCATGAAAAAGTAGGAATAAGCTTGTGCATGGGGTGAAAGAATATAGTCTACATGCTATTGCTGCCAACGCTATCAGCTTTGCTTCATTATCATTCAGTCATGATCTTATTGTTGTAAAATGGGTTTCTAATCAGCAAATGCTATTTCCAATCACTTGGAAACCCCTTCCAACCGAATGGATCAAACTCAATGTGGTTGCTTCTCATGGCAATGATTATAATGCTGGCATTGGAGGTGTAATTAGAGATAGCAAAGGTAGATTTCTGTTTGCTTTTGGGTTCAAATGTACACATTGGGATATTTCGGCACTAGAGATGGAAGCTTTATTTTCTTTAAAGAAGGTAGTTCAAGAATGGATGTATGATGCTAAAGGAATTATTTTTGAAGGAGATAACTATAATGTTATGAACCATATCCAGAAGATCTTAAATGAAGGATTAACTGTAGGCAACAATCCAAAAATTCTTGATTTTTTCTTTCTTAGAAATTTAAATCAAGTTATTATTCAATATGTGAATAGAAATTATAATAATTTAGCTTATTGTTGTGCTAATTTTGCTAGGTTTGGTGATTTTGTTTGGGATAATTTAGTTACCAATAACGATCCTCCTATCTACTACAAAGTGTTGAAGAAGGAATGTGATAGTCTTTACTCTATTTAGGACTTTCCTTTTTTTCTTGATTAATAATATTGCTTAGTGCATCTTTAAAAAAAAAAAAGAATAGATTGTTCGGGATCATTCCTAAGATTATATTTGAAGAGAAGGTGGCTTTTTGAAGGGGAGATCAATCTCGGATCACCTTCTATTGGCTCAAGAGGTGTCTTACAAATTAAGGCATTCCAAAGCCAGCAATGGTTTTTTAGCCATCAAGGTGGACATGGAGCAAGCATACGATAGTATGTGTTGGGTAACTCTTAAGAAAATGATGTTAGACTTGGGATTCCCATTCAATTTCGTCAACATGGTAATGGAGTGTGTCTCGAATCCCAGATTTTCTATTTTGATTGATGGCTCTAGTTCCAATTGGATTGAGGGAGGAGTGGGTTTCGGTAAGGGTGCCAACTCTCTCCATTCTTATTTATTTTATGCTCACAACTATAATCCAATGCTTTCCTTAGTAGAGGATCAGATGTGGGTATTAAAATTTCTTCAAAGTCCCAAAAGATTTTACAACTTCTGTTTGCAGATGATGTCTTGCTATTTGTAGAAGCTAAAGTGAGAACCATGAAGA
The DNA here is from genome assembly GCF_001605985.2 of Dendrobium catenatum. NCBI lineage: Eukaryota > Viridiplantae > Streptophyta > Magnoliopsida > Asparagales > Orchidaceae > Dendrobium > Dendrobium catenatum. The sequence goes on from NW_021318590.1 coordinate 445,890, forward strand.
AGGTTAGAGACATTGTTGAAGATTATTGTAATTGGACCGGCTAGAAAATCAATTATCATAAATATTCCTTGATGTGTGGCAATTCAGTTTTAAGGAGGAAAAAAATTCATATTTCAAGGATTCTGGGTGTCAAACTGGTGGAAGAATTTGATTGCTTGGGAATAAAGATGGCTCTGAGGATATTAAAGAAGTTGGATTTCCAAATGTTATTGGACAAATCTATCAAAAAGCTGAATGCTTGGGGAAATAGGTACATCTCCCTTGTAGTTAACTAGTTTTGGTGAAAACTATCTATCTTTCTCTTCCTATATTTCTCATATCGCATTCTCTCATTCCTTTGAAGACATTGAAGGAGTTTGAGAAGCTTCGTAGAGAATTTATATTGAATAAAAGTGGCAGAAGCCATGGGATACATTATGTGGTATGGGATTTATTGTGTACACCGAAGCAATATGGAGGTTGGGGAGTTCAGTCAGCATTATCCAAGAGAGATACACTGAGAATGAAGTTTGCTTGGAAACTTTTGCATAAACTGGATACATTATTGAACAAAAATTTATTGGCCAACTTTGGAGACAAATGGTGGGATAGTGGTAATTCTAGAGGTTGTTCTTCCTCTTGGAAAATCATTTCTAGTGGATTGAAAGCTCTTAAAAATATTATAAGGTGGAGGGTTGGGGATGGATCCAAGATCAATGTTTTGAGGGATAATTGGATTTTGATAAGAGTTTACTCAATTCGTCAACATTTGTTGGAACTTTTGATGATAAAAATATAACTCTTGACTTCTTTATTTAAGATGGAAGATGGGACTTTGCAAAACTCAGCTTGTAGTTTGGTGAAGAGTTGCTAAAATTAAATTGTGATGTGCAAATTTTGTAGACTTCACTTGAAGATTTGATGGAGTTAAAGTTTAAGATGACTGGTAAATCTATCTTAGGTTTATTAGTGGAAGATGGCTAAAAGATGTGAAGGATGACGTCCAGGTTTCATGGATATACAAATTGAAATTGAATGCTCAGGTGGAAGTTTTAATTTAGCGTCTTTGTAAGGATTCTATACCAACTAAAGTCTTTTTGCATAGGAGAAGGTTATCAGATACTTATTTGTGTCCATTAGGCTGTGGTGTAATAGAAGATGTCAACCATGTTACTACTAAATGTTCTAAGCTATTGAAGGTAATTGGTTTACTTAGAATTTGGGGGTTCTTTATTCAAGAATTCAGAGATGGGAGGATTTCTTTCTTGGTCTTATGAGTTTGACGGATTCTAATTTGCTGATGGTTTGGATCTATTTTACATTGTTGTGGTTTGTTTTGACTAACAAAAACAAGGTGAAGCATGGAAAATCTGAAGACAGCAATGTGTTGATTGTGGTTTATGTTCTCAGTTTTGTTGGCTCAGCTAAATAGAATTTAATCCAATCGGATCACTAGGTTGCTAATCAGTCCGTTGGACTGTTCTTAGATAAATTTCAACCCCTTCCACCCTTATGGGTTAAAATAAACATTGATGCTCACTTAAAGGTAATTATAAAGCAGGTATTGGAGGTATTGTGAGATTGTAAAGGAAGATTTGTTTTAGCATTTGGATTGGGAAAAGTGCATTGGGACATTGCTCAATTGGAGTTTTTAGCATTTGCATCACATAAAGAGGTGTTGCAAGGAAGGCTACAAGATGTTAAAGGCGTTATTGTTGAAGGTGACAATAAGAATGTTCTCTATTTTTCTTCAAAATCTGTACAACTTACCGAAGAAGAAGTTGCGAAACTTGGAAGGTGAAGATTTATCATTTTTAGTGAGTACAAGAATGTGATCTTTCATTGTGTCGATCGCAAATGTAATAAGTTAGCAGAATATTGTGCTAACTTAACTTTATCTCTTAATTTTTTTGGGACTTGTTTTGTGAGACCAATTTTCCTTCTTCCTTTGTTCATTTAGTAAAGGAAGAATGTGTTAGGTTGGTTGTCTCTCATTAGCTTGTATCTAGGCTTCTTCTTTTATTTTATGAAAATTTGCATTCCCAAAAAAAAAAAACCAATTATACTTTCTTTATGTAATTTTTAAAATACTATACAAAACCCATTCTATTGATAAAAATGAACATTGATTAAGAAAATTACGAGGAGGATTCAACAAGTTGCAAAAGATTCCTATGCTATTGAAAAAATGTAGGGAGATGAAAAAGTTTAATTTCAAAATACAATTTATAATTTGATGAAGATTTTGAATCCAAAGTAAAATAGCCTCTTAAAAAAAAGATAGAGAGAAAAAATCATGAGTTTCCTTCCTTTGACTATTTTAGAATTCAACCATAACTTACATAAAAATGCAGGAAGAATAGGAGGTAAAATTTTCAATTTTAGAAAAAATGATCTTTGAAAATATTTAATTTTCTAAAGTATAATGGAAATAAAAAAAGGTGATGCGTGAGTTGATCAAAGAAAACTTCACAAACATAAGTATATAAGCTAATTTAAAATTTTAACACAATAATAAAAATGAAGAAAAAACTAAACCCAAAGATAAAACTGAAAATAAACAAAAAAATAAAAATAAATAAAAACATAATGAGCAAAAAAACACGCATACACAAACAAATAAACACACAAATAAAGTTTTAAATATCATCTTGCCTCTGGTCTAATGATTCAAAACCTAGGTCTGCCCAGGATATTTTTTGTTTTCCAGTATTTGTCCTTTTTACAATTTTCTTATCTTTACCCTTTTCTTTTGCAGGAAGAGTTCTCAAATTAGGGCACTGATTTTTCATGTGTTCAGGTTTCTTACTTCCAAAGCAAATAATGTCAGATGAAATCTTAACATTCTTACCATTTTTATCATTGTTTCGCTTTTGTTGATGCTTTTGCTTGTGCTTTAGTGGGCTTTCCTATTTGCTTATTAAGTCATCACTTTCATCACCAACTAAGCCACTTTTCTCAGTATCTTTAGCTTTTAGCAATATCATTTCACCTGCATCTAAAAGTCTTTGTCCCAAACTTTGCTCGTATGTTATGAGTGAGCCAATCAAATTATCAATAGAATATTCATTCAAATTTTTTGATTAACAAATAGTAAAAAAATTTTCATCAAACTTATCAAGAAGACAACATAAAATTTTATTGACTTTTTCAAAGCTTAAAAATTCTTTAACTAAAGCATGTAATGATGTTATAATTTTAATAAACATAGTATACATTTCTAAGATCTTCTCATAAGATTTTCTACAAAATAGTTTATTATCATGCATTTAAATATTCAACCTCGATTACTTGATTTCACTAGTTCCTACGTATATAGTGTGTAATTTATCCCAAATTTATTTGTCAGTAGTGCACGTGGATACTAATATACAATCTTAAGAATTTAAAGCACCGAAAAAATAATTTAAAGATTTAGCATTCCATTGAGCATTGATTTGTTTTACCTTATTCTATTAATTAAAAGGAATATCTGTTTTAATTCCATCTATAACACATGAAAGTATAGAATAACTAGTTAGAATCATATGCCACATTCGATAATCAATGGATTGGAACAAAGTAGACATGCAAATTTTCCAAAAATCAAAAGTAATATTTTCAAATAAAGGTGGTCTGGTGATTGAATAACCTTCCGCAATATTAGGATTACCGGAGTTAGCTATTTATCAAAATTCAAAAGTTTTCAAAAACTCATATTTATAAATCTCACTCTGATACTACTTGAAAGTGCTCTGATACCACTCATAAGGGATTTTAAGCCCTTGTGAACTAGTCCCGAGGCTAACTAAGAGGGGGGGGGGGGGGGGGGGGGGGGGGGGGCGGGAGAATTGGATATTTAAAAAACTTCTTTAACAAAAAAGAAAAATGTTTTTAGATCTTGTAGAAGAAAAACAAATAAATAAAAAATAAAGAGATTAATTAGAGATTTCACCCAGCTAGTTAATTGTAATAAAAATTAAGTGTAGAAATAATAAAAGATAGAACACCCCAGATTTATAGTGGTTTGGTCCAACTTGACCTAGATTCACTCATCGGAGGCACCCTTCTAGTATTGCAATAAGCCTTTAGTGACTCTCCTTTAGCCCCAACATCTAGGCAGAGAAGCCCTTACAAAATCACTTCCACCTTCCCCGATGTGACGGGGTAGCTAGGTCCTTTGACACAAAGTAGATATTCTTCTTTACAAAACATCCCTTAAGATGAACCTTGAATCTGATGGTACTAAGGTTCAAGCTTGCCAAAGCAACCATGTTGAAATTAAACTCCACCCATTTCTCTCTCCCTTTCAAGTTCTCTCCTCAACTTTTCTCCAGAAGAACAAAGCTTCAATGGATTCCAAAGACACTTACCAAGTGCTTTGACAAAGTTTAAATAGAGTTCTTTGAAAAGCCCTAAAAATTAATCTTGGAGGCAAAAATCATCCAAGATAATCAAAGGCACCTTGTATAAAGTGCTTAAAAAGAGCACTTCAAAAAAACCTAAAACTCTATTTCTTTGAAAAATATCAACCCGGATGATCACAGGATCATCCAATATGATATTCTTAAGAAGAGGGCTTCAGGAAACCCTAAAAACTCAATTTATATGAAAAATTTGAACCAGTACGATCTCAGGATCGTTTAGGACGATGTGTAGAATTTAACCTAATAATCCAGAACGATCACATGGATTATATGATCAAGTTTGTATTGATCATCCAAGATGATATTGTGGATCATCTTGGACAATTAGAATAAAAATTATGGTATATCATCTTGGATGATTTAGGAAAATCAAATATGTCAGCAAATATTATCCAGGATGATATACAGATCGTCCAAGATGATACGATTAAAAAATTTAATAATAATTAGTCCTCTAATTACATGATCAATTTAGGTATGATTGGTATGGATTATCTAGGATAATCTAGATTGTTTAGAATCATTAGAACAAAAATTAAATCTTAAATACGTTCCTATATTATCTTTGCCGGCTATTTTTAAAGATCATAAAGGATCATCCTGGATGATCCAAAATTTTTCGATACGACTAGTTCAAAATATGAATTTCTTGTTATGACTAGATTTCACTCCCATGAGTATGTGTGTGCATGGTCACCAAGCAAGCAAACTCCCTTGCAGGACTTGACTCAAGAAATCAAAATTATATCAATGAATATTATAGACCCTTTACAGCATAATATTATTCAACCCAATCTTGAGCTCTGATTCTTTGTTTGATGTTGCATGGTATTCCTAAAATATTAGTATACACATGAACAAATGTAGAATGAAAAATACTATGAGATATAAACATGTTTAATTTCATTAAAAACATTAATCTCATGAGCTTGAGTCACAATACTAAGAAGATAACCAATTCACCTTCACCCTTCTCCTCAGTAGGGTAAGTTCTCAAATTAGGGAAGTAAGATCATAGGTGTCCTAGCTTCTTGAATTCAAAATAGATTATTTTAGATGAGTTTTTATTAAATTTATTTCTTTTATCTTTACCATTTTCAAAATGTCCCTTAAGTTTTTAATTCAAGAAGCTTTTGAAATACTTCTTCTTAATTTCTATATCATAATTATCATTTGATTCTGAGTTATCACTATATGAATCACTAGCCTTCAGTGCCACTGTCCTCTCCTTTCTTTCCTCTTTTACATCCTGCATTCTTTGGCTTTTATTTTGTTTATATGGAATCAGTGCCAAGCAGGTAATAAATGGAATAAACATTCAAATTTTTTTATTCACATAGTAGTAACTTTTGAATCAAAGCTATCATGTAATAAATGAAGTATTTTACTCACTTTCTTAGAGTATGATAGTTCTCTACCTAAAGCATGTAGCATTGTCACTATCTAAGTAAATCTAGATTACTTATCAATGATTGTCTCATTAGGTTTCAATAAAAATTTTCCATAATCATACAGCAAAATATTCAATCGAGACTATTTAATTTGTTTAGTACCCTTGTAATTAATGTATAAGCTATCCGAGATTTCCTTGCTAGTATAGGTAGATAGTATCATATTGTATTTTTATTTGAGTAATAGAAAAAATAGTTATGACATTTTGCATTAAGTTGTGCAAGATCTCCATCCTCATTATTCTATTCACTAAAAGGTGTTTAAATTTTGATGTCATTAACAAATCTCAAAGGGGTAGAATAACCATCTTGTATCATATGAATATTCTAAAACAATAGACCATAAAAGATAGACATAATAATTTTATAAAAACTAAGTAAAATATTATTAAATAATGGTGGACTAGTTATATAATAACACTCCATGTTATTCTTATTTCTAAAATGTGTCATTTGATTTTTTTCCTCAGGGATTTTTAAATCCTTAATTCAGAGACCCACCTAGATACCATTCAAAAGTTAAAATTGAGTCCTTAAACTTACTTGAATCATCTAAGGCACACTAAGAGGGGGGTGAATTGGTGTTTTTAAAAAAATGTTTTCAAAATTCATTTTTTTAAATGATGTCAAAATTTATTCTGCCATTTTTGTTCATACAGTACAATCTAGGTTTGCATACTATGATTAATTCAAAACATATGTCATCCAGTTTGGCATTAATAGTCATAGTATGATATGTTCAAACCAAGCATATATATCGTACAGTATAATTATTGGATTGTAAGGTATGATTAGTTCATTAATCTTAAGATAATACAGAATGAACTCTAGAATGATTGAAAGTCATCAATACAAATTGTTCATATGATCTACATTATATGGCATGATTAATTCAAACTTTAAGGTTTCATCCAGGATAACCCCTACAATAATTATTCTTCATCTTTGGCAATCATCCAGTATCATTTACATCGTACTATACAATCTAACATATTTATTAAACCTTTATTTTATTAAAAAAATCACATGAATAAGTTAGGTAACATATAAATATCATATTGTATGAATGGATTCATATAGTACAATCTATTCAAAATTTAAATATTATTATACTTACCTAAATCTTATTGGTGGTCAGGGTTTTTGAGGTAAATTAATCATCCTATATAATCTTGTTCGTACAGTATAATTAGTTAAAAAAATCTTAATTACCAAATTAATTATTTTAATTAATTATCTAAATAACTAATCATATAGTACGATCTAGTTCATACAATATGATTAGTTCAAAAATCTAAAATTTATTTTCACACTCCTTCATGTGTGTGCACGTTTTCCAAGTTAGCATACACCTTTATATGACTTTAACTCAAGAAATCTAAAAATTAATAATGAAAATTATATATTCTTGTAAAACATTTTATTATTCTACTCAGTCTTGAGCCCCAAATCTTCATTTCACAATTTATAGTCTTATTGAAATATTAGTACATTCAAGAGAAAATATACAATAAAAATATTAGGCAAAATAAAGAGATTATTCATATATAAGGTTATTATAATCAAATTCACAAGCTTGGGATACCATATTACAACAATTGGGTCCGAGAGGTATTAAGGGTTGACCAATATATCATGTTGTGTGAGTCATCCTATGAAAATGTATTCCTCTTTTAATTAGTTCTCTAATAATATTTAACCCAACAACTATGCTAAGAGATCTTGTGTAGACCTTAACAAATGTCAACTAAACTCTATTTGATAGTTTTCAGTCTAGTAATAAATTAATTAAATTAAACCACTAATTGCTATGATTACATGATCCTTTCATGATTAAATGACCAACAAATGATCATATAGTGTTTCATATTAATTTTTATTGCAAATAACCATCCAATTACTAAGAGAAACTCTCATGTTTTAGCGTTATTTTATGTTTTTATTTTTCCCATCTTTAAAAACCAAAATATTTATTTAAATATTTATAATTATAGCATACTTAAGTGTAAAAGAAATATAAATAAAAAAGAAGTTATCTATTCATATAAATGAAAATTTCTTTATTTTGATTTAAAAATATTACCATATAAATTTTTTGATTAGCTTGTGAAGAAAAAAATAATTAGGTGTATTTTAACTTTAAGGTCACCCCTAAATTTATTAAAATATTTTAGAATATTTAAAGGGGTAAATAAAGTAAAAAAAAAATCATTTTTAAATGATCATTAACAATAGATAACTTCTAAAAAATCTGTTGAAAAAAAATTATATTGAATAGCAAATGGAAGTCATCTTTCACAAGGGTAAAGGCAAGAGTATATAAATCTAAAGCCATGAAGAGAATGAACAAGAGGTAGAGAGCATCATGAATTAGTA
>NW_021318590.1:454172-549272 GCF_001605985.2 Dendrobium catenatum
AAGTATTTAGTCTAATATATATATATATATAAAAACTCTGTGGTTGAAAATCTTTTTCTACAAAATTTAAAAGAGATTTTATTTCGGTTCAATAATTTTTAAAGAGGGGATCTTAAATTTTAATTTTTTTAAAACTACCAATTCACCCCCCCTCTTGGTAGCCTTGGGACACTCACTTAGGCTTAACAACCTAATTACTAGACTCAACACTACTACCCATCCTAGTTGAAATGATTCCACCTATTTTTATTAGTAATTATAAATGATGCTTTTTCTAGAGGGAAAGCATTGGAATGATGTAAAAAATATACATCATATTGAGTATATTACATGGTTGGAGTTGGAAGAATGTGATAATATATGAGTTATTCTTAAGATAATGTTTGTCTATTCATTTGGTTGATAGGACTATATGGAGAGCAAGTAGAGAAATTGAGATTAAAAGACCATAGTTAAGTAATAATGATTGAAAGAATTATAGCTAATGAGAAATAGAGGTTAGAAGGACCATAATCATGTGAATAAGGTTGAAGTATTATAATCAGGTGATAGTGTTCGAAAGGACTATAATTAGGTGATTATGATTGAAAAACCATAGTCGTTGTTATGATAGATGTCCAATGGTGATGATTAAGTGAAGGTTCCATTATGATAGTTAGGTGGAGGTCTAACTCCTGGCGACCACATTGAGGTTTGACGGTGATGGCTGGCTGAACATCTGATAATGATTGGCCAGTGAAAGTCTAGCAATGATAGCTTGATAAGTGAAAATTACATATTATTTTTTGTATTTTATGTTTAGCAAAAATGTGTTATTTTAGTTATTTTTGTATAGGAAAAACTAAAATAATGGTAGAAATTATTGTGAATCTATTTTTTAAGGAATATAATTTTGATGATAGCAAACACTTCTGCTCCTCTAGAACTATCTTGCCTACTAACATTTCAGGTCCACAAGATCAAACAATAATTTGAATCAGCTCAAAGATTGGGTAGATTAGGTCTGAGTCAGTTTGTAACCTTTTTCCTTTTCTTGAGTCTATTGTAAATAATGTAGTTCCTGATGATAAGTAACCTTGCACACATACACTTGGGGGAATTTTTTCTATCTGATTTAGAGTTTTTTTGTTTTTGCTCACATCATTCGAGACGATTGGCAAATCATCCTGGATGATTAGTTTAAAATAGAAACCCTAATTAGGGCAACCTTGTTAAGGAAACCGTCATTAAGCTCATCGTCCTGAATGATATTTGTATCATCTGTGATGATAAGCTCGAATCACAAAGAATCAGCCACCAGATTTATTTAAGTATTATTTATTTATGGACATCATCTGGGACATCATCCTAGACAATACAACATAATTATGCCTAAATTAATTTGAAAATTATGATTTGATTGACTCGATCATGTCGTCTTGGATGATCGCAGGATTGACCAGGACGATCAGTTCAAAAAACCTTATTTATTCCTAGAAGATCGACATCGATCACCTTCTATTCAGGGCGATGCTCTGGATGATTTTCACGAATTTGAACTAATTGTCCAAGACGATCGTGAGATTGGACTGGATTATCAAGCTATTTTTTCATCATCCATACATCCATTCAGTGTGATTGTATGGACGATATTCACAATTTTTACTAATCATATAGGATGATTTTATATCAGCCTGGATGATATAAATAAAAATCTTCTAATCATCCCAAATCGTCCTGGCTGATTGAACTTAATTTGCACTGATCGTACAAGACGATATCGTCCTGGATTATAAAGTTAGCAAGTTGCAATTAATAAGCTATTCTGAAGCTCTTCTATTTAAGAGCACTTGTTCTACCCTTTAGAATATCTTTTGCTGCTGTCTTGACCTGAGGAGAGCCTAAGGAAAGATGAGGGAGATGAGAGAGGATCTTGTGAGGGGGGGTTATGAGGGAGTTTCCACCAATGGTTGCTCCAAGCATTGATCTATGTTGTCTTCTTCGATCATAGTCCCTTATCCTTGGAGGGTTGAGAGAGGTCCACTTCAGCAATCGATCAAGGTTCTCTGCCTGCTTCAAGAGGAAGCAAAAGGAGTTGGGTTCTCTGCCTCACTAGTGTCGGTGGAAAGGAGGTTTTGTAAAAGCTTCTCCATCTTGCTGTAGGAGCAAAAGGAGAGTCATTGAGTTTAGTGCAATACCCGGAGTGCGCCTCCAGGGAGTGGACGTAGGTCGAGTTGACATAACCACTATAAATTTCTTATTTTTTTACTATTGCTTTTTTTTTTTTCATTTAATTTTTGCACTTTAAATTTCTTTTTAGTGAATTTTGGTTTGGTTTGGTTTTGTGTTTTTGATTGAAAGATTTTCAAAATATCAATTCACCCCCCTCTTGGTTAGCCTTGGGCTAGTTCATGTGGGCTTAACATCCCTAACGAACTTTTAAGTGGTATCAGAGCGGGATTCATAAAGTTGAGTCTTTGAAAACTTTTGAATTTTGATTCATAGCTAACTCCGATAATCATAATACTGCAGAAGGGTATTCTATTACCCAACCACCTTTATTTGATAATATTTCATTTGATTTTTTGAAAACTCGCATGTCTATATTTTTACAATCAATTGACTATCGCATGTGGATGCTTGTTAAAGAAGGTTGTTCACCTCCCTCACGTGAAATTAATGGCATTAAAACTAAACTTTCTTTTATTGAATGGACTTTTGATGATAGGGATTGTTATGAGTCCTCAAAGAACCAGCCTGAGGCTAACCAAGAGGGATGTGGGTGAATTAGTAATTTTAAAAATTTCTTTAACAAAAAGCAAATCTTTTTATAGCCTTTTTAATATTTGAAAATAAACACCCTAATCCCTAATGTGGAAGAAAAATAATTTCAAAAATAATAAAAAATTAGAGTTTTTAACCACAAAGTAAAACATAGAAAAAAGTGCAAAAAATAATAAAAATAAACATACATGAGTTTATAGTGGTTCGGTCCAACCTGACCAACAATCACTCCCCGGAAACATTTTTTTCTATGTATCATCATAATAGAAGTGTCTCCCCTTTTTTCCACATAAAAAGGTGGAGAAGCCCTTACAAAATCTCTTCCAACATCCCAGTGCGATAGAGTACCTTACTTTTTTCACTCGCCTAATGAAGGTAGAGAACCTGGAAGCCTTATTCTCCCTTTTGGAGATGGCATAAAACTAAGAATACTTTTTCTCCCACCTTGAGATTGCATAGAACCAAGACCTAGTACTATAGAATGACTTCTAAAAGCCTCCAAAGGATCAAGGCAGAATCTTGAAGAAGACAAAGAAGAACCTTGCTTGGAGCAATGTTGTGATCCCCTCACAAATCTCCCTTAAGAAAATTATTCCTCTCTTCTCTCTCCTAAATCTCTCCTAAGCTCCTCTTTGCTCCCACTTAGAACACTTTAGCACCAAAAGTCTTAAAATAAGACTATGTGAAAGCTTAAATTGAAAGCCGCTTTGAAAGCCCTAAATTTCAATCTGCTGATAGTAATCATCCAGTACAATTCAACATCATCTTGTATGATTATTGTAAAGTGCTATTTTTAGTACTGTACGATGAGATAGACTCTGTATGATTAGATTAAGGAGGTGAACTAATTATGCAGGATGATTTAAAGCATCATTCAATATGATTAGTATAAATAATATGGATAATTATCCAATATGATGGGTGGTGATTAATTATCATAATGTGTAAGAATCAGTAATTCACTAACTCACTCCCTTGAGTGTGTGTGTGCAAGGTTACTTAGCTTTATGATTCACCAAAATATATGATTGACTCAAGAAATGTAAAAAGTACAAAAAGACTAAAAATATAAACTTTAATCCTAGTCTACCTAGTCTTGATTTGATCGAGATTGCAAATAAGCTGTGGTCCTGAAATGTTAGTGAGCCCTAGGGCAAAACAAAAATTGAATTAAATTCAATTATCAGGAGATAACATACTGAGAAATCAAATTATATTTGTTACCATCAAAATCATAAATTTGGGTCCAAATATGTAACAATCTCCTCTCTTTTTTATGATGATAAACAAAATTGGTTTATTATTAAAAAATGCTCTTTTGATCCCAATGCTCCCCTCACTTAATAAATTTTTTCAACTATAATGAAAGTGTCAAAAATTTTTTTTTAAAAATTTTAAAATGAGAAACAATACAAGACAACAAAACATAAAAAATTAATAAACAAATATGGAATTAATATATTTCAAAGAAAAATAAAAACTACCAACACATTCTACTCCCCTTTTTGACATTCTAAAAAGAGGAGGAAAAATAACAAATAAATAGGAAACTAAAACATATCAAAAGTATAACGATCATAGAAATAGAAAAAACAAGAATAAGGAGGGGTCCTAATCAGGTGGAGGTGGGGGTGGTGGTGTCTGGAAGTACTGGTGGATCAAGGTAAACTAGTTTCCAAGCTAAGATATATCCTAATCTTGTTACTGCTACTGTTGGGCTACATATTGATCAAAGCAAGCTAAGTAATTCTCTTGTTGTTATTGCTGCTTAGCTATGTAGGAGTCAAAATGGGCCTCTCACTGATCAAACCTATGAACCAGCTGATCGAGTTGAGACAACTAGCAGATAGGATCTGGTGCTCGAGCTTATTATTCCACTCCTTCCTCTGGCTTGCGATCAAGGTATCAAATTTTGTGGCAATGAACACTGTAAAGGATATGGAAGGAACTATTGGAATAATAGACAGGGTGGTGATCAGGTGGTGTAGGAAATTGGAAATTATACTTAGATTCTAGGGAAAAGGCAATGAGATGTCCTAATGCAAGATTAGACTTTCTCTAATGTTTAGGATCTCTAATGCAAGTTAGATTTTTAGGATATTAGATTATAAGATCAGTTGTATTACAAGAAATGTGAGCTATAATGTAATATATTGCTAAGGATAAAGCTTGTGTGATATTGATCTGATCGCTAGCTTTTGGAATTATGGAGTTGTGAAGAATATGCTGGATAATTCTAGTATCTTGTACTAATGTGTTAACAATAGGAATGTGATAGTTAAAAATGGATTCTCTAGGAATAGTGTTAGTATGGGTCTAAATATACTTAGTGTATGAAGCTATATGGTGAACATTCTCACTAGTTATGGAAAGGTAGAGAAAGTCATGGAGGTATTGGTAGGTGATTAATATAGATCTCCTATTAATTTAAGATTAGAGGGTATTATCCTCACTATTGATGCGAAGACTTGCAAAAAAAATTCAAAAAGAAGTTTTGAATTGAATGGTTAGGTAAGTGTGAGGATGAAGCTAAGAGTGGAGTTGGCAAAAAAGATTTAGTACCTCGAAGTTTAAAACTTCCTGGTTAATGATTTTGAAATGTATGATCCTGTCAATTTTTTCTCAGATAGACCTCTTCATTAGCTGCATCAGGGAATCTAGGATCTACAATGTGTTGAGAGGAACTCCCGATGAGTACACAAGAGTGCTTGCCTCCAACCATTGCCAATATTCAAGTGAGAGGGAAGGAGAGTTGGAAGGATTATTGTGAAGAACAAAGCATGAATTTGGTATGCATATATAGAATCATTCGGATCATATAGTACAATTGTGATGATATATTGGACGATCGACTGTAATGAATTCGTCCAATCCGATCCAGTAAAAAACTTGGTCTCATCATATAGAGAGATTAGAGACAAAGTGATCATCCCGAGGAGTCAGTATGGACAATTGTTGACTAAGATGATCAAAAAGTAGGAAAAAATGTTTATATAATATGATATGTTATTCAATATCATATAGGTCGAATTCAATTCTTCCAATGGCTACTGCCATGTGGATCGTACAGTATGAAGGTGTTGCAACTTGAGCTCCAGAGTTTATGAATTTGATGATAATAAATATTATTGGTTATCTCCTTATTTCTTCTAGTATTTATAGTGCATATTTATTTGTGTTATTTAATATTTTAGGTATAACATGCACCATTATTTAAAGATTTAGGGCTCAAGATGGGGTAAAGTAGGTTATGCTTAAAGAGTATGTAATTCTTATTTATTTATTTTTAATTTCTTGAGTCAAGTTTTGTAAGGGTGTATACTAGTAGAGTGGTTGTGCACACACACATATGGGGAGCAAAAAAAATTTTAAATATATTAATTTTTATGTACATCGAACTATATGATATGGATAGTATTGTATGATTGTTATTACATAAATTAATTAAATTATTTAATGATTTCTAAAAAATATATTTTAAAATATAACTAGTCATATAATATGAACACCATATTGTTCTGGATGATATGTTATAATTAGAAACCTCACCGTTCATTAAATTAGGCAAAATTTTGAATTTGAAATGTTTTTCTATTCATACTATATGAACATAACTATACTGTATTGTATTTAAAATATTGCCTAATTTAATTTTATGATTAATCAATCAAATCTACTTAATTTTGATATTTTTATCGTACTATACGAATTGGATCGTACTATATTATAAACATTGTTGATATTTGGTCGTCCCATGATTCATCCTAGATGAACTCCATTTCAGTTGAACTAATCATAACATATGATTGGTCATTTGTACCGATGATCGTATAATACTAATAGGAAAATGTTAATTGATCGTACTATACTAACTAGTGATCGTGTCTGCACATCATACTAGACGATCCTTCGATCGTAGTATACGATCTATGACAACTGAATTAAATTTTTAGGGTTTTTTGAAGCCCTCTATTTAAGCTTTCTCATAAGACTTTGTAATTATCTTTTGAACATTAATTGCATTATTTTCTTTTAGAGGAAGATTGAAGAGAGTGCTTTGGCTAGGGAGAGAAAGGTCTTGTAAGAGAGGGAGAAGATCCTTGTGAGATTCAATGAAATGTGAGAGGGGGTTTTTAGATGGTTGCTCCGATAAACTTGCATCTGAGTTCCTCTAAGTGTAAAGGTTTTTATTGAGGGAAACTTTAGGAGGAAGTCCTCTTTGGTGGAAAAAGATCTGACTACTCCACTGCACCAGAGGAAGGTGAAAGTGATTCCAGATTATCTGCCTCACGAGGAGGGTTAAAAGAAGTCATGTGTTTTTGCTCATCAGGAGGGTGAAAGGAGTCAAAGTTCTCTGCTTATGAAAGGAGTACAATCCTCTACCACACCGGGTATGTAGAAGAGAGTTTGTAAGGGATTCTCCATCTTGATTTCTAGGAGAGATATGAAAGGTAATGGTTCATTGTTGTTGAATCCCAAACAGAGAATTCAGAATCCTTTGATGAAGCTGCAAGGTCCATTGGTGATAAAGGAGGTATCAGATATAACACCTAGTTTGATTAAGCATATGGAAGGTAAGTCTATAGCTGAAGTTGTGGATATGGTTACTCCAAAAAGTTTGAAATTATTGGTAATTCCTTCTGATAATACTGCATCTACATCTGGAATGAAAATTTTTGTTAACCTGTTTGGGAATTCAAATGAAATCCTTGGACTTAGGCGCAGCATGATAAATGCGAATTCTTGGAATTTGGTTGACAATAATGCTCATTCTGTACCAAAAAGAAGGAATGGCTCAGATGGAGATAAGTTGCTTGATGGAATGCCTAGAAACTATGTAGGCATGGGTAATGTCAATCCATGGAGTAACAAACCATATATAAAACTGGATTTTAAAGAGGATGAGGTGGTATTATCTGAAGATGGAAAGACTGTAAGGTTAAATGAAGAACTGGATATGAGGAACTCAAAGAAACTATCAAATTCTTTGGTAATTATGGTATTTGGAAAAGAATTACCATCCCATATGGTGGCGTGGGAGATAAGGAGACAATGGAGTCAATTCGGGCAATTCCACTTTACTACATTGGCTAGAGGTTGGTTCCTATACTCATTCTCCTCGGCTGAGATGGAAGAAGCAGTTCATTCAGGAGGCCCTTGGTTTGTGAACGGGCATATAGTAGGTATGGAGAAATGGACTCCAGACTTTACTACTGCATCTATGAAGGGGGCTTTCTTCTCTAATTTGGATTAGAATGCCTCACTTACCTTTAAAATGTTGGGATGAGATGAATGTAGCTTGTATTGCATCAAGAATCGGAAAACCACTTATGTTGGATGGTAATATGTTTCATTGGGGAAGGAGAGAATTTGCAAGAGTATATGTAAGAATAAGGCTTGATCAACCTCTTCTGGTAGGTGTATGGGTGGATAGCATGGCTGGAAGGTTCTTCCAAAATGTGGAGTATGATAAGATATTAAATTTTTGCTTTGTATGTGGGAAGATTGGACATGTGGAAAATGAATGTGTTCTAAAAGAAAAAAAAAATCCTAAGGTTGTGGAGGTTGCTGATGAAAGTGGTAGAGAAAATGTTCTGGGAAGGAAGCAATAGGTTTTGAAAGACCCTTCTTATGGCCCATAGATTCTAGTCAACAACAAGAAAAGAAAAAAAATCAAAACAGAGCAACAAGGTGATTAAGTAAAACATTGTAAGATATGTTAAAAAATTTGCTATTCCGGTGATAGTTACGCAAGAAGTTTGGACTGGTATGGATGATGGTATCAGTGTAGTCTCTATCCCGGAGATTCCAGGGAAATTATGTGATGTGGCTAAACAATTAGAAGAAGGGGAGTATAGACTGAAAGATGTTAAAGTTGATAAGTTGGATCAGTCATTGATGAAGTGGAACAGAAAATGCCGTTTGACAAAAATGAAATTAGCTCTGGTTATGAAATGGGTAAGGAAGCCATATCCATTTCTAATTATTTTTCAAATTTAGCAAATAAATTTGATGTATTGAAAATGGTTGATGATGATATAATGGAGGTGGAAAAGTTAAAAGGCAAGAGTGATATTGTTAAAAATAATGTCACTTTGATAAAAATTGGAAAAGATATGGAGGTATGGTGTAAACAAGGTCTTAACAGGGATACTGCTGAAGGTGATAAAGCTAGAGAAGTTGCAAAAGGTGGGGAGAATAACAAAGTGAAGCTTGTAGAAGAATTGAGGTCTCTTGGTCCAATCAAAATTGCTTCCAGAGGTAGGAATATGGATTGGGTTGGTAGTAGAAAGAAGAAAGGGGCCTCATCCCCTAGAATAAAATTATGAATTCCTTAGCCTTTTGGAATTGTAGAGGAGCCAAGAGAAAAAGTGGCTTCTCTCTATCTTAAGGAATTTATAATGGATCATGGAGTTCTTTTTGTGGGATTGGTGGAAACTAAAATAAGTAATTTTGATAAAGTTTTTCTTGAGAAAATTTTGGGTCCTGATTGGGACTTCTTTCTAGTACCTTCAGATGGCTTGTCTGGAGGAATGTTGTTATTGTGGAGATCGGAGATGGCTTCTTTTACAGTTCTAAAAGAGTCAGATCAATGTCTTATTGGAGACCTTAATGTTTTCAACAAAGGGACGTGGATGATAGCTACAGTATATGGGAGCAAGGAAGTGGTGAAAAGGAGGAGTTTATGGGGTTGTATTTAGGAAGTGGCTAGTATGAGGATCCCTTTGGTTGTTGGGGGAGATTTTAATTGTATAATCTCTCAAGATGAGAAAAGAGGAGGTAGGAAATTTGTGTTCTCTCAAGGTCCAAAGGAGATGGTGGACTTCATGAATGAGAATGATTTGCATGATGTAAGGGTGGTGGGACCAAGGTTCACTTGGTGCAATAATAAAAATGGAGGAGGCCGAATTCTTGAAAGGTTGGATAGGTATTTACTTAACACTTTGGCTATCAACTTTATTCAGGTGGCATTGGTGAGGCATTTAGCCAGAATTGCTTCAGATCATTGTCCTATAGTATTGAAAATTTTGACTCATCATCTTGAAGTAAAGGGTTTCTCAAGTTTGAGGATGTATGGTTATCCTATAGAGGTACGACTCACATTATAGCTAAAGTTTGTAGGAAAGGATTTCATGGCAATGATATGGAGATCCTTAACAAAAAGTGTAAGAAAGCTTTAAAGGATTTGCATTTTTTGGGAAAGGCTAAAGTCAAGGAGTTCTCTATTGGGAAGGATAAATTGAAAGAGGAAATATTTCATCTTCAAGAGGAAGAAGACAATGTGGGTTGGTTGAGTGAAGATAAGCTTTTGCTGTTGAGATCTAAAGTTAAGGAGTTTAATTTGACACTTGGCCAGTTAAATACATGGTGGAAACAAAATGCAAAGGTGAGATGGTATAAGGAGGGGGTTGCTAATACCAAATTTTTTCATTCTTTTGCTAATGCTAGGAGGAGTGGGAACTATATTTCATAAGTAAAGAAGTGTAATGGGGAGCTAACCGAAGATCCTAAGGAAGTGGAGGAAGCATTCTTTAGGGTTTTCCTTGATAAATGGAAGGAGAGGGACTGCTGTGAAGATAACTGGCCAGCACCGTACAAAATTCTGGATGGAAATGATAGAAAAAGATTAGATGCTGATATTTCAAATTCGAAAATTATAGAAGTAATCAGAGTGGTGGGTAACAATAAAGCTCCTAATTATGATGGCATTACCTATTCGTTCTTCAAGGCTTATTGGAGCATTGTAGGGAGTGATGTTTGCAAAGCAGTGAAGAATTTTTTTGTTACAGGTAGAATGTACAGGAATGGAAGGACTCTCTAGTAGTGCTTATTTCAAAAATGAAGAATCATATCATGCCTGCTGTGTTTCGCCCAATTAGCTTATGTAACTCTATTTATAAAATAGTGGTTAAAGTTTTATTGAACAGGTTATTTGTGGTCATTCCAAAAATTATTTCAGGGTTGCATTTGTCAAAGGTAGAAGCATAGCTGATCACTTATTATTGGCTCAAGAAGTTTTAAATAAGATCAGAATGTCAAAAGCAGCTGATGGTATGGTAGCAATCAAGTTGGACATGGAACAAGTCTACGACAGCATGTGTTGGAAGACTCTTCACAAGATGATGGGTATCTTGGGCTTCCCAAATAAGTTTATGAATTTGGTGATGGAGTGCATTATGGAGCCTAGATTTGCTATCTCAATTAATGGTTGATTCTCTAAATGGATTGAGGGGAAGAGTGGTTTCGTCAAGGTTTTCCACTCTCTCCTTGTCGTTTTATTATTTGCTCCCAACTTCTTTCTAATGACTTTTTCAGTGAAGGCAAGGATTTAGGCATTAGAATTGCTATAAATATTCAAAAGATATCTCATTTGCTTTATGCTGAAGATGTCCTCTTATTTTCTGATGCAAAATTAAAAAGTATTAATAAAGTAAAAAATATTTTATGTAATTATTGTGCTTGAACTGGACTGAGATTGAATACTCAAAAATTAGTTATGATTTTAAGCAATTCTATTGATAGAAGAAGGAGGAAGAAGATTGTAAGGACGATGGAGATAAAATAAGTAGAAGAAATGGAGTACTTGGGAACCATGTTTGTTCTCAGGAGATTAAGAAAGGCTGATTTCACAATTCTTTTGGATAAATCTTTGAAGACTCTTAGTGCTTGGGGAAATAGATACATATCTCTAGTTGGAAGATTGGTTTTGATAAAATATGTTTTTTGCAATCTTCCATTATTTCTTTTGTCTCATTCTCTTATTTTTACAAGTATTTTGAGGGAATTTGAGAAACTTTCCAGAAATTTTATTTGGAATAAATTTGATGGTAGCCAAGGGATGCATTTTGTGGCTTGGGAAGAACTTTGCAAACATAGATCAATGGGTGGTTGGGGGCTTCACTCGGTTATATCCAGTTTGGAACCAATGAGAGCAAAGTTTGCTTGGAATCTAGTACTGAATCCTAATTCATTGTTGAATAGAATTCTACTGGCTAGATATGGAAATGATTGTTGGAGGAATGAAACCTCGAAGGGTGGTTCTTCTACCTGGAAGATTATAGCTAGTGGTTGGAAGGCTTTGAAAAGCTTTATAAGATGGAAAGTAATAAATGGAAGAAGCATAAATGTATTGAAGGATATATGTATCTTGGACAAATGCTTGATTAAATGGCCTATTTTTGTGGCTATTTTTGAAGATGATAATACAACTCTTAATTGCTTTATTCAAGATGGTAGGTGGAATAAGGAGAAGCTGCTGCAGTGTTTTGGGATAGAACTGGTGAAACTAATCAACAACATTCTGATTGGTCAAGATTCAGAGACAGATTATATGGAACTGAAAAGGAAATTTTTTGGGAAATCAATTTCGTTTATGTTAAGAGAAGAAGTTGTGAAGGAGGTAGCTGTGGTGGATCCCAATCTTGGATTCACAAGGTGAAAATGAATGCCAGGATTGAGTTCTTCATTTGGAGATTGAGCAAAGAAGCAGTTCCAACAGCAAATTTTTTGAAGAAAAGAAAGTTAAGCAGCTGTAACCTCTGTCCTAGAGGCTGCGGAGAGGTGGAAGATATAGATCATGTTACTACTAAATGCCCAAAGCTAGTTGAAGTTATCCTTAAGTTAAGGAATTGGGGGTTTCCTATTCTGATTTTATGTTCTTTTCAGCAATGTTTAACTGAATTCAAATTATTGTATGAAGATAATTATTTGTTGGTCAAGTTATATTTTGCTTTGCTTTGGTTTTCTTGGAATAACATAAATATGAAAAAAACATGGGAAGGTTGAAGATAGTGTTTCTATCATTGCAGCAAATGTGATTAGCTTTGTGAGTATGAACAAAGTGAGCAAGGATATCTCGGATTACTGCGATGTTGATCGGTCCATGGGACTGTCTTTTGAATTCTGGCGTCCTCCTCCACCCGAGTTATACAAAATTAATGTAGATGCTGCATTAAAGAATGACTTTGGAGCAAGTATTGGAGGCATTGTCCGAGACTTCAAGGGAATATTTATATTGGCATTTGGCTTTCAAGGAATGCATTGGGATATATCACAGGTAGAACTCTTAGCATTCAGCTCTCTTAAGGAGGTTTTGAAGGATTGTTTACTCAATGCTAAAGGTATTATTTTGGAAGGAGATAATAATAATGTGATCCTATTCCTTCAAGAATTGTATAGAAAAGAGAAGGAAGTAGGTGGAAGCATAGTACATGGTGATTTCTCATTCTTAAATAATTGGAATAATGTAATTTTTCTTTATGTTGGTAGAAAATGTAACAAGGTAGCTGATTATTGTGCTAACCTTGCTTTTTCTTTTGGTTTTATTTAGGATTTCTTTTGTGAGATTTCACTTCCTTCTTCTTTTGTTCATCTTGTAAAGGAGGAATGTGATAAATTAAATAACTCTCACTAGTTTGTACCTAGGCTTTCTTTTGGTTTAATTTTAATGCATTTCGCATTTCTTCAAAAAAGAAATCTTGATTTCTATGAAAAAGGAGAGTCACTTTATTTTGTGCAAATTCTTAGAGAGGAGGACTTCATGGAGTGGACATAGGTCAAGGTTTGACCGAACCAATATAAATATGGTGTACTCATTCTAATTTTTTACTTTACGCACTTTATTTTTTTGTATTATATTTCTTGATATAAATGCTTGGTTAAAAATCTTTGATCTAGATTCCACATCAAGTAATAGTATTGCTTTCGCTCAGTGATCCTCAAGCTAGTTCCATAAGGTTTAACAACCTTCATGAACTTTCATTTGGTATTAGAGTGGGATTCTGAAAATAAGGTTTTAGAAAACTTTTGAAAAAAATGATTAATGGAACACTTTGGAAATAGGAACACTATAGAAGGTTACTCAATTACTCGTCCTCCTTTATTTGCTAATATTTAATTTAATTTTTAGAAAATCAACATGTCAACTTTTATGCAATCAATAGATTTTCAAATGTAGCATAAGATTCAAATTGGCTATTATATACCATCATGAATTATTAAAAGAATAAAATCAAATATTCCATATTTTAAATGGAGTTGAGAAGAAAAAATTTATGCTCAATTGAATGCAAAATCTTTGAATTACATTTTCTATGCTTTAACGTTTAAAGATTATATGAGTGTTTGACCTATACAATTGGCAAAGATATTTGGGATAGACAATATATTACATATGAAGGTACTAGTGAAATCAAACAATCTAGGTTAAATTTATTACTACATGACTATGAACTTTTCAATATGAAACCTTATGAGACTATCTCAGACATGTATATTAAATTTTTTCAGATAGTGACATCTTTTTCAGATTTAGGTAGAGAACTTCTAAACTTTGAAAAGGTTAACAAAATTTTGCGTTGTTTATTTAATGAATTTGATGCCAAAGACATTGCTATATACGAATAAAAACATTTGAATGCTTATTTCATTGTCAATCTAATTAGCTCACTCATTGCCTACGAGCAAACTGTGAGTCAAATACTTTTGGATGCAGGTGATGAAAAGGCTTTAATGCTAAAGGTAGAAGACACATATGAAAATGGCATATGAAATGATGAGAATGAGGAGATAACATGCCATTTTAAAAGTTTGCTGAAACACAAACATAAGAATGAACAGATCTGGAGTAAAGGTAAAATGGTAAATTTGTAAGCTTGCTTTTAACATTATTTGCTTTGGGTGTAAGAAACCTAAACATTTTAAATATGAATGCCCCAATCTTTAAAAACACCCTATAAAGAAAAAGGGAAAGGATAAGCCAATTATAATAAGGGGAAATGAAAAGAAATAAAAGATTTCATGGGTAGACCTAGCTTCTGCATCATTAGAATAGGAACAAGATGATGAGGTAACAAACTTATGCTAAGTAGTCAAGGATTCAATTATTAATTCCGACTAGGTATAAGTATGTTAAAGTTTGTTTATGTGTTTTGTGTTACTGTTTACCTATTTTATGTGTATATTTTTATTGTATTTTAAGCATAATTTAATATTTTATTTTCTTTATGTATGTTGTTATATTTTTGTATGTATTTTAATTTTAGGTGTTGTTTTATCTCTTGTTTTTGATAATATCAAAGGAAGAGAATGTATTGTGGTTGGTAGTATTTGTGGTTTAGTTTTTAAAATTTTTTGTTATTTAGTTTTAAAAAATGTATGCCTTAAAAAAAATACTTTCCCTATTTTTTAATATAATACCTTTAGTACGGGGGAGATTAGGAGAAAATATTTTTAGTTTAAAAATTCAACTAATAATATTTACCATCTTAAAAAAGGGGGAGATTATTATAACTCGGACTCCCAAATTTATGATTTTCATAATAATAAATATTATTGATTACCTCTTTATTTATTTTAATATTTGTAGTACATACTGGTTTGTGTGTTAACTAACATTTCAGGCACAACATATAACATTATTTGAAGATTCAGGGCTCAAGATGGGGTAGAATAGGTTATACTAAAAGTGTCTATAATTTTCATTTATTTTATTTAATTTCTTAAGTCAAGTCTTGTAACGGTGTATGCTAGCCTAAAGATTGTGCACACACACACAAGGGGAGCAAAACTAATTTTTTTATAAATCGTACTGTATAATATAGATTGTACTATAGATATGGTGTTTATAAAAAAAATTATTTTTTCTAAAAAATAATTTTAAAATATAACTATTTGTACAATACAAGCACCACATCATACTGGATGATCTGTTATAATTAGAAACCTCACCGACCATTAAATTAGGCAAACAATAGAATTGGAAAATTTATTCTATCGTACTATAAAAACCTAATCCTACTGAACAATGTTTAAAATATTGCCAAATTTAATCCTACAATTAATCAATCAAATATATTTAATTTTTATATTTTGATCATATTATACTAACTGGATTATAATATATGTTCAACAGAGATGATATTTGGTTATCCCTTGATTCATCTTGGATGAACTATATTTTAGTTGAATTAATCATACTGTATGATTGGTCATTCATACTGATGATCATACAATACTAATAGGAAAATTTGAACTTATCATACTGTATGAACTAGTGATCAGACAATAATAGGTCAAATTCTATAAATCATTCTAGACAATCCTGCAATCATATTGTACAATCCTACAATCATATTGTACGATCTTTAATGGCTGAATTAAATTTTTAGTATTTTTTGAAGTCCTCTATTTAAGCTTTCTCATATGACTATGTAAGTTTTTTGAGTATTATTAGAGTTGTTTTCTTCTTGGGAAAGCTTGAAGAGATAGCTTTTGTCTAGGGAGAGAAAGGGTGGAGTTTATAAGAGGGATAAATCCTTGGGGGCTTAAAGCCAATATGAGAGAGGGTTTTCACACAGTTTCTCGGACGAACTTGAACTTGAGTTCCTCCAAGGGTCAATGTTAGTCTTGAGAGAAGCTTTGGGAAGAAAACCTATTTGGTGGAAAAAGATCTGGCTACTCTGCTGCACTAGGGAAGGTGAAAGTGATTCCATGTTATATACCTCACTAGGAAGGTGAAAAGGAGTAAAGGTTCTATACCTCACTTGGACGGTGAAAAGGAGTCCAAGTTCTCTGGATGTGAAAGGAGTACGGTCCTCTGCCCCATTAGGTTGGTGGAAGAGAGTTTGTAAGGGCTTCTTCATCTTACTTAGGAAGCAAAAGGAAAGTCACTTTATTTTAGTTTAAATTCTCGGAGAGGACTCCGGGGAGTGAACGTTGGTCATAGTTTAACCAAACCACTATAAATCTAGTGTGCTCATTCTAATTTTTACTTTCAGATCTTTATTTTTTTACAATATATTTCTTGATATAACTGCTTGGTAAAAAATATGTGATTGATATTATATTGTATTGATTATACTATCATCATAATCTTTATAACTTTTGATAAGTGTATTAGCTTTCACATCAAGTAATAGTATTACTTTCATCTTAGTGAGGCTCAGGCTAGTTCTTTAAGGTTTAACAACCTTCACGAACTTTTAAAAGGTGGTGATCATATAGTACGATCACTAACAATTATGGAATATGTGATATTGGATGCACTATGATATGATATGCGATGATATTTGTGAAGATCGTATAATACGATGTGAGGAAAAATTAGATATGGGCATGAATGACCAGGAAATCTTCAGGAAAGAAAATAAAGAAAAATCATAATAAAAAAAACCAAAATATAACATAAATAAGGCAATCAAGAAAAAATACACATAAAACATCAAATATAGTTTTTTTTTTAAAAAATCAATCAGATGCATAAATGAAAATTTTATCTTATGATTAGAACAAAAACTCAATAAGAAATGCATTGATAATATTAAGATCCATAAAGGTTAGAAATTTAAATTTTTTCAACCCTAGCTCAGGCCCCTTATAAGTTAAAGTCCTTTTTATACAAAAATTTAATTAAAAAAATAAATAAGAAAGAAAATGTGATCTTTTCAAAAAAAAAAAAAAAAAGTATCAAGGAGAATATCATTGCAAAGTGATAAACCAGAAATCATGATTTTCAAACTCAGGTGTAGATGATATCAATTTGCACATGGATTTATTTAAGATTTAATGATTTGAAAGCAAGGGAAGATAACTCATTATGGACTCATTTTGTGCTTCTTTAATTAGTGTTTGGTGCACTTTGCATATCTTTTGATTTTTTATACACTTTAAGCATGTTTCAAACTTTGGCATACATTGCGCATATTCTTAACTTTTGGGCTCATTTTGTTCCTCTTTTTTGTTTTTATAATTTTTTTTTTCATTTCTAAGTCGTTAAAAACTCTTAGTTATGAAATTATCTTCTAAATATGAGAAAAGAAGAACTCACTCTAGTATAAAAGGAAAAGCAAACTATATACTAAGACCTGATCCATCTGATATAGACAATCAACTTGATTAAAAAATTATAAATAAATTTATTAATTTGGAAAAATATTCATATGTGATAGAAAACTTTAGTAAGATGAAATAGATCTCTATTTCATGGTCCAATGTTTAATATGAAATAGATTTTGATCCAAAAAAAAAAAATTGCCACTAAAGAGGTTAGAGGAAGAGAGATAATTACTAATTTTTCTTCCCTTAACTATTATAGAGGAGTCAATTACTGCTTACAAAAATAGGTAAGAGTTCAATTTAAAGAGAAGTTTAACTTCTAAAATTATTAGTGATTAGATTCTTAAATTTTTAAAGAACTAAAAAAATGCATGCATAAAGAAAAACATAAACCATTGAAAAACAAAACAAGAAAATATAATAATCATATATCAGATCTTCAAAGTATTAAGTTTCAAGCATGAATATCTATAACACCTTATATGGTTCTTAAGGTGCTAAATATTTCAAAAGCTAGTGATTTTGTAAAGGTATTTGCAAGCTAATTTTTAGTGGCTACATAATGTAGCTCTATGTCTCCTTTGGTGACATGGTCCCTAATGAATTGGTGCCTTATGTCTTTGTGTTAAAGGTAGTCTTAAATAAAAAAATTATTGCTTTAACCAAAGGACGTGTGCCACACAACTTTCTAAAGCTATATACTCAACTTCTGTAGTGGATAGGGCCACTGAGTTTTATTTTCTACTGGACTAGGAGATAAAAGATTATCCTATGGATTTGCGGGTTCTAGAAGTGCATTTGCAATAAACCTTACATCCTGCAAAGTCTGAATCAAAATATACTATGATTTCATAGGAAGTGTTCTGCTCAGGGTACCAAATTTCTATGTTTTGGGTTCATAAGAGATACCTATGGATTCTTTTAATAGTAGTCAAATGAGATTCTTTTAGATCAACCTGAAACATAGCATAGATATAAACTAAACATAATATTAGGTCTGCTAGCAATCAAATAAGGAAGTGATCCAATTAATCCTTTGTATTTCTTTTAATCAACTAATTTTCTATTTGAATCCTTATCTAATTGAGTTGTAGAGCTCATGGGAGTGTTTATTACCTTGAATTTTTCTATTTCATATTTCTTAAGGATTTCCTTAATATATTTTAATTAACTAAGTAAAATTCCATCACCTTTTAACCCTATACTAAATCTAAGAAAATAATTTAGTTCTCCCATCATACTCATATCAACCTACTTACTCATTATTTTAGAAAATTCATCACCCTGGTCTTTATCAGAGAATAAAAAAAAAAAAATATCATCAATATAGATTTGGACAATAAGTAGTTCTTCTCCTACCTTTTTGAGAAATAGGGTGGTGTCTGTGATCCCCTTAAGAAAGGTTCTATCAAGTAGGAATGTGCTTAGCCTTTCATACCATGTTTTATGTGCTTATTTCAGTCCATATAAAGCTTTTTTTATTTGAACACATTTTTAGAAAATTATTTATTTTTAAATCCTGGGTGTTGTTCAACATACACATATTCTTCTTTATGTCATTTAGAAAGTCAGTTTTAACATTCATTTGACACAGTTAGAATACCTTAAAGTAGACAAAAGCTAGTAGCACCCTTATTACTTTTAGTCTAGCTATAGGCGCACAAGTCTCTTCAAAGTCAATCCCTTCTATATAATTATACCCCATAGCCACTATTATTGCTTTGTTTTTAACCGCTACAATAGAATCATCCATTTTATTTTTGAAAACCCTTTTTGTTCCAATAATACTCAGGTCTCCTTAGGTCTTTCAACTAGCTCTGAAACATTATTTCTAGTAAATTGATTTAGCTCTTATTCCATGGCTAGGATCAAGAATTCATAAGATAGTTCTTGATTTATTTTTGTGAGTTCAATCATTTAGATAAAGGCACAATGATTAACTTCTTTCCTAAGTTCATGCCTAGTTCTAACTCCTTCATATGGGTCTTCTAAGATTAGTTCTTTATGATGACTCAAAGAATATCTTCATTCTCTAGGAAGTAAATTTTTAGGTTCTACCCTTTCTTCTATATTTATATATTATACTCCTTAGGTGACTGTAACTACTACTTCTTCTTCTACCCTAGACCCTGTAGAATTATCAGATTCATCAAAAACTACATGAATGATCTTCTCTACCACCAATTTTCTTTTATTAAAAGTTCAAAATAATTTTCCAAAATTTTAGTATCCTAAGAAAACTCCTTTATCATATTTGGGGTTAAACTTTCATAATAGAGATTTTCCATTATTTAGAATGAACACTTTACATCCAAAGACGTGAATGTGAGAGTTGTTGGGTATTCTACCCTTAAGGATTTTATAGGGTATCTTATTTAGCTTGGATCTAATATTAACCCTATTTAAAACATAACATACATTATTTACCAATTCTACCCAGAAGTATTCAAGAAGTGAGTATTTAGCTAGTATGGCTCTAGCAGCTTCTACCAAGGCCCAATTCTTTCTTTCAGCTATCCTATTCTACTGAGGGGTTCTACGAGCAAAACGATTATAATCTATCCCTTGCTTCTTATAGTAAGATTCAAAATTTTCATTCTCAAATTCTCCACCATGATCTCTGTGAATGGTTAGAATTTCACAACCTAGCTTTCTCTAAATCCAAGTGGAGAATGTCCAAATTTTCTTGAATGAATCACTTTTAAAAATTTAACCAAAGTAAACCTCAAGTAATCATCAATAATCACATACCTAAATAATTTCCCTACTAGACTTGCAATGCTAACGGGTCCAAAGAAATCCACGTGAAGGACTTCTTATGGTTTGCTAGTGTTAAAGTCCTTAAGTGAGTGGAAGGATGATTTGACTTGTTTTCCTAACTGACATGCATTACAGAGGTGATTTTTGGTGAAATGTTATTTGGGTATGCCTCTCTCTAAGTCTTTTTTATTGATTTTTCTAAAAAATTTTATGCTTTCATGACACAGTTTCCAAAGCCATAACCAGGATCAATCAATAATAATTTTTAGGCAAAGAGAATTAGCATAATTAATGTAATTCAAATTAAGCATGTAAACATTATTAATTCTTTTTCCTTGGAAAATAGTATTTCTATTTAAGCTAATCATGCAGCTGGTAGATAAAAAATTTATTCGAAAGCCTTTATTACAGAGTTGGCTAATGTTGAGCAAATTATTCTTTAAGCCATCTACAGTAAAATATTTTTAGTCATGAAATTTTTTGAGTTACTAATTATACTTGAACCAACCACCTTCATAGTGGTGTTATCCCCAAGTGTTACCTTACCCCTGCCTTGGCCTCCAACATGATGAATTACTTTATATCTCTAATAATGTGCCAAGATCATCTATTGTCCATGTACAGTTGATTCTTATTGAATCTAGATAGGTTGTTAAACCTAAACTAATGTGCCAAGGCTAACCAAAAGGGGGGTGAATTGGTAATTTAAAATTCTCTTCTTGGATTTTAAAATTTTAAAACCAATTAATGATTCATAGAAATTTAATTTAAAATATATGAAAGTAAAATTTTCAACCATGAAATTAAAATTGCAGTAAGTAAGCAGCAAAAATTAAAATGACACAAAGATTTATAGTGGTTCTATCAAACATGACCTATATACACTCCCCAAAGCCTCCCACTTCAGGTATTGCGCTATACCAATGTTCTTCTCCTTTTTCCCCCACAGAAAGGGGGAGAAGCCTTTACAAAACTCTCTTCCACCAATCCCTAGTGCGGTAGAGAACCGTCGTCCTTTCACACCCTCAAAGTGTAGGCATAAAACCTTTATCCTTTCACACCCTCCAAGTGTAGGCAGAGAACCATTATCCTTTCACACCCTCCAAGTGTAGGCAGAGTACCTTCCCACCCTTTCACACCCTCTAAGTGTTGGCAGAGAACCTTCATCCTTTTACACCCTCCAAGTATAGGAAGAGTACCTTCATTCTTTCACTCTTTCCAAGTGTAGGCAGAGAACCTTTATCCTTTCACACCCTCCAAGCGTCGGCAGAGAACCATCGGCTGTTCACACTCTCCAATTGTCGGCAGAGAACCAAATCTTTTTCAAAGATCTTCTCTCAAACAATCTAGAAAGTTAAGTGGAAGAGTGAAAAATATAAATCATACATAGAGATCCTTACCTTTGAGTAACCTTGTGAACCCTTCATAATCTTTTAGCAAGAAATCTATCTCAAACACTCTCTCATACTTTCTCCTTCAAATGCTCTTGAAAAATCATGAAGCAAAGATTTTTAATGTTAGTCTTTAATGGACCATTTATACAAAAGGCACAAAAAAAAATTAAAATTTTCAATTTTGAGCGTGTACGATTGTACTGTACAATCGAAAGTTCATACGTATAAATAGTTTAAATACTATTGCGTTCGAACCGGTTATGAATCACTATGGAATCATTTCATATGTGATCATCATCCTGTACGAACCATGTTCATCCCGGATGAACGGTTAGAAAATTCAATTTTTATTTGTACAAAATGTCAGGACAAAATGAGCAAGAACAAAATAGAGGATTTCATCCTTGTAAAAAATTTTGATCATCTCATATGATCTTCGTGCAAGAACAAAACAGAAGCATTTGTCCCTATATGAAAATTTTGATTGTCTCGTATGATCTTCGTCTGAAAACAAAATAGAGGCGTTCGTCCCTGTACGAAAATTTTGTTCATCCCGTACGACCTTTATCCGAGAACAAAATAGAGGCATTCATCATTGTACAAAATTTTTTATCATCCCGTTAGATCTTCGTCTGAGAACAAAATAGAGGCATTCATCCCTGTATGAAAATTTTGACTGTCCCATATGATCTTCGTCTAAGAACAAAACAGAGGAGTTCATCCCTATACAAAATTTTTGATCGTCCCGTATGATTTATACTTAGAAAAAATATTTTCATTTCTATTCATTCGACTGCTCGTTGGAGAAAATAACTTACCAGATTGTCCCTTATGAAGTGATATCGTATAGTACGATTAGTTTAAAAATATGAATTTTAAACTCTCTCTCAGTGTATGTGTGCTCAGTTACTCAATTACAATGATACACTCTTAGACTCAATAAAATGGAAAATATAGACTTCAATTACAATAAACTCTAAATTGAGCTTGATTTGAAGTCTTCAACAATCTGGAGTATGATTTGTTTGAAATGTTAGTACACATAAGAGCAAAACAATTTTTCCCAAATATGTTAGGAGAAATAATTATCAAATCAATAGTATTTGAAATCATTAAAAACATACAAATTGCAAGAATATCAAACATGAAAAACTAAGTAGCAACTATCTCAATAATCTCCCCCTTTTTGATGATGGTAAAATAATTATTGTTTGAATAAAATTTAAAATCTTAAATTTCTTCTTAACTCCCTCTAAATAAATAAGCATGTGAATATAAGAGGAATTTCAGTTAAATACAAATATATATATATATATATATATATATTTAAATTTTTCATAAAACCACAAAATGCTCCAAACAGTCACAAAAAAACACTTCAAACAGACAAAATAGAAAATTAAAACAACTCTAACAAACACTAAAAATCAAATAAAAATAAACACACAAACAATATTTCTCCCCCTTTTTTGACAACGATAAAAAGAATGAAGAGGAAAAACACAAGAAATGAAAGAAGTCATATGAAAAACCTTTGATAATTGATCTTGAAAGAGATTGAATTATAAATGGAATAATAAGATTAATGTTCATCAGAGAAAAATAAAGATTCAAAATATTTAAGCTTAAATATAACATATACAAGATAAACATATCAAGGTCATGAAATAATCTAGACAATTAGATAAGGAGAATTATTACAAAAGTGATAAAATGAAGATTAATTAAAGTCAAATTTCAATATAAAATATAATTGAATATTAGATTGATTTGAAATTGAAAATTAAAGGATAGAGAAAAGAACATTATCAATACACTTATTTGACAACATTGCGCATCTTTTCAAATATTTGTGGCACACTTTATGTATCTTTTTGTATTTGGGCTAATTTTATGTCTTTTTTCAATTTGCGAACCATTGTGCATTCTTTTGATTTTTGTACATTTGTATATTTCTCCATTTTTTTAATTGATCTTTCCAATATTAATAATCTAAATGCGCAAACTTCTCTATGTACAAAAATTATTATATTGAAAAGATAAAAAAAAAATAATAAGACATCAAAATTGCAATAATAATATTAAAATTATGTATGCCTAAAAAGAACATGGGATTGATAATCTTCACTTGATCGAGTTTAAATTAACTTATATTTTTGAAAAATTAGATTTCCTAATGAAATTAATTTTTTGTATTGCTTTTCAAAACATAATATTTTTTAGATCAATTAAGTTAGGATTATTATATAGGAAACTAACATTTCAAACAAAGGACAAAAACAACTAAACAATTTTTTTTTATTGATATCAATTTGAATATGTAGTACAATAAAGCGTATTTGATATCAAGATCATCTATCTCAAAATAAAATAACATAACATCCAAAATAAAAACTACAGCAAACACTTCAAACATAAAACACAGAAAGCATCACATGGCATCTTAAAAGACTAACAAAGACAACACATAAGAAGTATATTTATAACTCTAAGGGGCCCTGGTCTGGAGGAGGTGGTTGGTTGAAGATAGAAAAATAACTATTCATCATATCCACATTGGTGTTCACGGATTCAAACTTACCTCGAATCTAACCCATGTCCAGCTGGTATTGTGCATCTTGCTAGTGTAGGTGAGTTTGAATTTGATCAAAGTGCTGATAAAAAAGATTCTCTAGTCAGTCAAAGTGCTGGATCATCTCATGAAAATTAGGCCCATCAGCAGGCGCAGGTGCAGGTGCTCCCCGTTCTCCCTCAAAATTCTCACGTGTATCATCTCTCCCAAAAACTCTTCAAAATGAAGCAACAGTGAAGTAGATAGGTAATTCAAGTAGAGGATCATGATGAACAAGATTGTACTTCTTCTCAAGGATATAGGTCACTATGTTTCCTAAAGCAATCTTCTTCTTCCTCTTATATGAGACATGTCCAATTTCATAAAGTCCGTGAATATAATCAATAATAAGTTGGGCTTCATCAATTTGTTATTTAGTCATGATAAGATAAGTGACAGTGGACAGAAGAGGAGTAATATTAATACGTTCACCAGCATTAAGATTTATGAAGGTTCTAAGGACATGCTAGATGATCCTTATATTTTGGTTCAAAGTAGAGACCTTAGGCAAATGACATACTTATTCAATCCCTCTAATAACTTTATTTATTTTAGTTCAGTCAAAATTAGATGTATAGGTCAAAGTGAGGGCTCTAACTCCTTGGGTTCTTAAGAATAAAAGGTTCCCAAATCTTCCTTAGTTATTTCTACCTTTTTCTTCAGTACAAGAGATCCGAGCCTACTCACCTACTCACATCCTCACTAAAAGAAATGTTTGATAAAAAGTAGTGGAAGGTCTCTTTGTTATAGGCGTGAATCAGGATCAAAATAAATGCAAATTGGGTGGTAGTGAAAAGGGGCATCACTTGAAAATGGATACTATCTTGAAGTAAGATTCAATAGGGCATAATTTTTGCAAAACCAAACCTAAGAAAAGATTCCACGTTAGCCCTGGATAGAAAGTTGTCGTCTCCTCCCTGGGAAGACAAACCCTTAATGAGTCTACCCCTCTTACTAGAACTGGCCATTGCTAAAATTTGAAGGATTGGAAAAGGCTATTGAAGTGAATGGAAATGAATTCCAAATCCCTCCTATTTAAAGAAAAATGAACTTTCATACGTATGAAAAGAGATTCTTACAATACGATTCATGGGTTCATACGTACGAAAATAAATTTCGTATGTATGAATGAATATGTTTGAAATGAAATGACTTTTCATAATCACGTAAGTTATGAGGCATCCTTTCGTATAGGCTTTTTGACCATACAATCATATAGACAAATAGGTGTTCGTCTGAGACAATCAGTTATTTAAGATCATTTTAATGATGGTTACATTCATCCCCCACATTGAATGACACGTGGTTCGTACATATGAACAAGGGGTTCGTATGTACGATCAGTTATAATAACTAGTTCTTCCTGGATAACTGTTTTGGTGCATACATACAAATGAATACACATCATTCGAGATGATATAGAGATTGTACAACACAAAATGTATTGGAAAATAAAAACATTACGCAATTAGTTTAAAATAATGATCAACATGCTATTGAATTTGTACGTGAAGAAAATAATTTCGTACAGTATGAATATAGCACTTAGAAAAATTTGCATGAACGATCAGAAACATGAAATTTAATGTGAAAACATTTCAAAATCAAGCAAAACAAAAAAAATCAAAAACACAAAAATAGAAAATCAAAAACAAAAACACTTATCAATTTTGCAAAAAAATTTAATTAAGCGTTGTGGTCAATCACACCAAGCCTTGCTCTTAATGTGCTAAAAGTATCAAAGGTCAGTGGTTTTGTAAAAATATCTACAAGTTAATTTTCATTTGAAACATTATTTAGTTTAATTTCTCCTTTGGATACATGATCCCTTATGAAATGATGTCTTATGTCTATATGCTAGGTTCTAGAATGTTGAATAGGATTATTTGAAATGCAAATGGCAATAGTATTATCATAATAAATAGGAATTGTGCCTATTGTAAATCCTAAGTTAATCAACTGTCGTCTCATCCAAAGAACTTGTGCCACACAACTTTTTAAGGTAATGTATTCATCTTTAACAGTACATAGGGCTAAAGAATTCTATTTTCTACTGGACCAAGAAACTAAAGAATTTCTTATGAATCGACAAGTTCTAGAAGTACTCTTTCTATCAACCCTACAACTTGTAAAGGCAAAATTTGAATATCCAATTATTTTAAATGGAGAGCTAAACTTAGGATACTAAATCCTTAAGTTCTTGGATCCTAAGAGATATCTCAAAATATTTTTTATTACTGTCAAATGTGATTCTTTTGGATTTGATTAAAATCTAGCACACAAACAAACACTGAACATAATATTTAGTTTGCTAGCAGCCATGCAAAGCAAAGATCCAACAATTCCCCTAAATTTATTTTGATCAACAGATTTTCTTTTTAGGTCCTTATCCAACTGAATTGAAGAACTCATAAGTACACTAATAGATTTAGCATTATCCATTTCATACTTTTTGAGGATGTCCTTAATATACTTTGACTAACTAAGAAATATTCCTTCCTTAATTTGCTTAATGCTAAAACCTAGAATGTAACTCAAATCTCTCATTAGACTCATCTCAAAATCACTACTCATTGTTTTAAAAAAATCATCACAAAGATTCTTAATTATAGATGCAAAGATGATATCATCAACTTAAATTTGTACAATGAGTATATCTTCTCTAAATTTCTTCAAAAAGAGAGTGCTGTCCACACTTCCTTTTCTAAAAGATCTCTCAAGTAGGAAGGTGCTTAACCTCTCATACCAAGCCCTAGGTGTCTGTTTCAATCCATATAATGCCTTTTTCAATTTTAAAACATGATTTGGGTATTTTGAATTTTCAATACTGGAGGTTGTTCGACATAAACATCCTCTTGAATTACCTCATTTAAAAAGGCATTTTTAACATCCATTTAAAATAATTTGAATCCTCAAAAATAGGCAAAGGCTAACAAAACCCTAATTGCTTCAAGTCTAGCTACAGGGGCAAAAGTCTCCTCAAAATCAAGCCTTAGCAACCAATCTAGCTTTATTTCTAACGATATCCCCTAAGGCATTCATTTTGTTTTTAAATACCCACTTTGTTCCAAGTACACTTTGATCCTTTGGCTTGGGAATTAATTTACAAACATAATTTCTCACAGATTGATTTAATTCTTCTTGAATTGTCAAAATCCAAAATTCATATGAAAGTATTTGATTTACATTTGTGGGTTCTATCACTGAAATAAAGGCAGAATAATTGACTTCTTTACTTATACTACGCCTAGTCCTAACATGTTCACCTAAAATCAATTCCTTTGTTTGGTTTTTAGAAAATCTCAATCTCTAGGCATCGGGTTTTCTAACTTCAGATTTTCTTCCAAATTAACTTTCTCAATCCTTTGGTAGTTATTTTCTATTTCATCCTCTTTTAAAATTGGCTCTTCCAAAATTTTAGATTCATCAAATACAACATGTGTGGTCTCCTCAATTATCAAAGTTCTTTTGTTAAATAATCTATAAGATTTTTTGAATACTAGAATATCCAAGAAAAATTCCTTCATCTGATTTTAGATCAAATTTTCCTAAGGCAGATTTTCCATTTTTATGTATGAACACCTTAAATCCAAAAACATACAAATATGACAAATTAGGTGTTCTCCTTTTAAGAAGCTCGTAGGGTGTTTTATTTAATTTTGATTTGATATTCACCCTACTCAGAACATAACATATAGTGATAACCGCTTAAGCCAAAAAAAAAAATTAGGAAGTGAATATTCTTCCAATATGGCTCGAGTGGCTTCTATTAATATTATGTTCTTTCTTTCGACTACCCCATTATGCTAAGGGGTTCTAGGTGCAAAAAAATTGTGATCAATTCCTTTTTCCTTACAAAAATCCTCAAATATCTCATTTTCAAGTTCACTGACATGATCACTTTGGATTGTTAGAATCTCACATCCTAGTTTCCTCTAAATCTAAGGAAAAAATCTCTAAACTCCTCAAATAATTCACTCTTATGATATAAGAATTTAACCGAAGTGAATCTAGAAAAATCATCTACAATCAGAAATCCATATACATTCTCTCCTAGACTTATAGTTCCAACCGGTCCAAAAAGATCCATACGTAAAATCTCCAAAGGTTTACTAGTTCTAAGATCCTTATTGGACTGGAAGGAGGACTTCACCTGTTTTCCTAATTGACATGCATCGCAGAGGTGATCCTTAGTAAAGTCTAGTTTTGGTATACCTCTAACCAAATCCTTTTTGGTAATTTTCCTAAGGTTTTTCATGCTAGAGTACAAAGTCTTCTATGCATAATCATGATTCATCAGAAATAGCTTTCAAATAGAAAGCTTTAGGAGTTTTAATACAATTTAAATCTAGCATATAAGTATTGTTTACCCTTAATCCTTGCAAAACATTATTACCATTTAGGCTTAATATGTAGCTAGTAGAAAAAATTTTATACTGTATCCTTTATCATATAGCTGGGTATACTCAAAAAATTGTGCTTTAAGCCTTCTACAAGTAGCACATTTTCAATGAAAAAATTTTGCAAGTTTCCAATCATACCTGATCCAACCACTTTCCTAGTGGTGTTATCTCTAAGTGTAACCTTGCCTCCACTTATGGATTCCAACGATATAAATTCCTTAGTTTCTCTAGTCATATGCTTTGAGCAACCACTATCTAGGTACCAAATGCTCACATGAGGCCTTATGTGAGAGCGTTCCAATAAGACTATCAAATATTAGACCTGGGAACCCAAACTAGTTTGGGTTCTCCTTTTAGAAAATTAAAAGTAGATGCATGTATGATATGTCTAAGTTTTTGCATCTTAGGTTTTCACATTAAATGAGTTTTCCTATCCAAAGTATAGGTGTGTGCCATATGTCCAAACATGCCACAAGAATAACATTTAATTCCACAAAATGGGTTTCTTAATTTTCTATAATTACTCTATCTTTTTCTGAGTTATAAAAATTTTGGATACAAAATAGGATTAGTAAAATCTTCAAGTGTTGGTGGTTTCCTATTTTCCTCGAGTGCTTGCAGTTCCTATTTCAAAAAAATGTTCAAATCATCTAGTACATGTTTATCAAAATTCAAATAATGCTCTCTATTTTCTAATTCATCCTTAAATTTTTTAAAATCTTTTTCCAATTGAGCATAGGATGATTTTAAAATTTCATTCTTCTTATTCAAGTCATCAAAATTATCAAGTAAGCTCATGTGGTTGTTTCCTATCAATGCATGATCTTTTCTAAGAATTTTGTGTACTATTTGCATTTCTTGTAATTCAAAATTCAAACTAGCATGCATTTTTTTTAGCTTCCTATATGCATCAAGAATCCTCTAAGAAATTTCTAACAGTTCATCATAGGTTAACTCACATACCTCTTCTTGATTTGATTGATCAAGATTATCGGCCATAAAGCACAAATTGGTGTCTTCCTCCTCCTTTTTAATTTCTGATGAATTTGAAGTCGAGTCTGCCCAAAAAGCTCTTTGGAATCTCCTCTTACCCTTCTTCTCATTTGGTTTCTCCTCTACCTTCTTCTTGCTAGGAGTGGCTTTTAGGTTTGGGCAATCTGATTTTATATATCTGGGTTTCCTGCATTCATAGCAAATCACATCATTAGAAACCTTAATATTCTTATTAAATTTACCTCTGTTCCATTGTTGGAGTCCCCTCTGCTTCCTTTTATGAAAGCTCCTTAATTGCCTAGTCATCAAGGCAATGTCATCCTCATCCTTAGGTTATAATAGATCACTCTCTGGCTCCTCCACTTTCAGTACAATATTCTTCTCCTTTCGTTGTTCTCATACATCAACCTTTCTTTGACTCACTCCTTGCTCGTAAGCAATTAGTGATCCAAGAAGATTGTCAATAGAGTAAACATTTAAATCTTTTGACTCTATAATAGTAATTATTTTTTCATCATAAGCTGTAGGTAAATAATGAAGAATTTTATTAACCATTTCAGCATTTGTTATCCCTACCTAATACATGCAAAGAAGTGACAATCTAAGTGAATCTTATATACATATAAGAAATAAGTTCATTGGATTTAATACAAAATAATTCATAGTCATGTAATAAGATGTTTAATCTAGATTGCTTTACTTCGTTAGTCCCTTCATAAGTAATACAAAGTATATCACATATATCCTTTCCACTTTGGCAAGTGAAAACCTGCATGTACTCTTTTGACTTAAGTACACAAAAGAAGTAGTTTAAATATTTTACATTAAGTTGTGTTAAGTTATGTTCTTCTACAGTCCAATCTGCAAAGGGTGTTTCAACTCTAATTGTTGTGGATCTATGTCTTATGATTTTGATGATAGCAAGCATTCTTATTTCTCTATGACTGCCTTATATACTGACATTTCAGGTTCACACGATTGGATTGCAATTTGGAATTAGCTCAAGATTGGGTAGACTAGGTCTAAGTCAATTTGTACTCTTTTTTCCTTTCTTGAGTCAGTTGTATTTGGTGTGGTACTAGATGATTTATAATCTTGGAAGATGTTCTATTGTACCCTAAAGATTTCTATTTTTGATAACATCATCCAGGATGATATTTATATCATCCTGGACGATCTGTCCAAAAATAAAAACCCTAATTAGGGCATCCTCATTAAGGCAGCCGACATTAGCTGATTGGCCTGGACTATACCTGTATCGGCCAGGATGATAGTCTCAATTCAGAAAGAATCAACCGCCATAATCAGTTTAGGAATTCTTTATTTTAGGAAATCGGCCAGGACGATATTTATATCGTCCAGGTCGATCTAACTCAATTATGCCTAAATTGATCTGGTATCTTTGGAAAGCATTAATGGTTGATTGATACGATCACATCATCTGGGATGATCGCCGGATCGGCCGGGATGATGTCCTGGACGATCTACATCAGACAGCTCGAATTCAGGGCGATGATCAGGACGATTGAAATCGGTTTTAAATTAATCGGCCTGGACGATCATGTTATTGGCCAGGACAATGTAACCAATTTTCTTCTGATTGTCCCAAATCGTCCCGGGCTGATGAGCTAAATTTGTACTGATCGACCAAGATGATATACCTATCATCCTGGATGATAATGTCGGTAACTTGCATCAATGAGCTCATTTTGAGCTTTTCTATTTAAGCTTGGCATGACACTTTGTAAGTGTCTTTGGTAGCCATTGTAGATTCGTTCTTATGGGGGAGACTTGAAGAGAGAGCTTGAAAAGGAGTGAGGAACGGGTGAAGTCTGATATGGAGAAGATCCTGTGAGGGGGAGACTCAAGGGAGTGTGGAGGGGATTCCACATGGTTGCTCCGGCAGGCTTGCATCTTAATACCGTCGGATTCAAGGCTTGTCTCGAGGGAAGTTCACCAAAGAAGAAGTTCACTTTGGTGTCAAAGGACCCGGTAACTCACCACACCGGGGAAGGTGGAAGTGATTTTGTAAGGGCTTCTCCGCCTAGCTGTGGGGGCTAAAGGAGAGACACTTGTTTTAGTGCAATACTTGAAGGGTGCCTCTAAGGAGTGGACGTAGGTCAAGATTTGACCGAACCATTATAAATTCGGTGTGTTCTTTCTTATTACTTGCTTCCGCATTTAATTTCCGCATTTGGTTTTCTTTGTGGTGATTTTGGTTTGAGTTTTATCTTTGGTTTTAAAGTTATCCAATTCACCTCTCTCTTTGTTAGCCTTGGGTTAGTTCTATAAGGCTTAACATCCCTAATGAACTTTCTAGTGCCATCTGAGCAATTCCACTAATACCATTAATTAGTCTAGTTAAATTTTTATACCCTCTTGAACTAAAATCAACATACGATAATCAAGTGACTCTAAAAATGTAGACATGCATGTTTTCCAAAAATCGAAAGGGTTGTTATCAAATAAAGGAGGTCTATTGATCGAATACCCTTTAGGCGTGTTCCGGTTTCCAAAAGTATCCATGCTTGTTTTTCAAAAAATAGTCTACACTTGATTTAGAAATAAAACTCTAATACCACTTGTTGATTCTTGTTGAATCTAGAATAGGTTATTAAACCTAAACTAATGTCCCAAGGCTAACCAAGAGGGGGGTGAATTGGTAATTTAAAAATTATCTTCTTGGATTTTAAAATTTTGAAACCAATTAACGATTCATAGCAATTTGATTGAAATTATTCGAAAGCAAAATTTTCAACCACGAAATTAAAATTGCAGTAAGTAAGAAGCAGAAATTAAAATAACACAAAGATTTATAGTGTTTCAATCAAACACGATCTACATCCACTCCTTCAAGCCTCCCACTTCAGGTATTGCACTATTATGAAAGTGACTCTCCTTTTTCCACCACAGCAAGATGGAGAAGCCTTTACAAAACTCTCTTCCACTAATCCTCGGTGTGACAGAGAACCATCATCCTTTTACACCTTCGAAGTGTAGGTAGAGAACCTTCATTCTTTCACACCCTCCAAGTGCAGGAAGAGTACCTTCATCCTTTCATACCCTCCAAATATAGGTAGAGAACCTTCGTCTTTTCACACCCTCCAAGTGTAGGAAGAGTACCTTCATCCTTTCCCACCCTCCAAGTATAGGCAGAGAACCTTTATCCTTTCACACCCTCCAAGTGTCTATAGAGAACCATCGGCTTCTCACACTCTTCAAGTGTTGACAGAGAACCAGATCTTCTTCAAAGATCTTCTCACGAGCAATCTAGAAAGAAAAGTGGAAGAGTGAAAATTACAAATCACATATAGAGATCCTTACCTTTGAGTCACACTCCACTAGCAAGAAATCTCTCCCAAACACTCTCTCACACTCTCCTTCAAATTCCCTTGAAAAATCGTGAAGAAAAGATTTTTAACGTCAGTCTATAATGGACCTTTTATACAAAAGACATGAAAAACCATATAGAAAACTGAATTTTTCATTTTTGAACATGTACGATTGTACTATACAATCGTAAGTTCATACGTACAAAAAGTTTAAATATTGTTGCATATGAATGTGTTATGAGTTGGTATAAAATCATTTCGTATGCGATCATCATCCGGTATGAACTATGTTCGTCCAAGATGAACAGTTAGAAAATTTAATTTTCATCTGTATGAAACATGAGGATGAAATGAGCGAGAACAAAATAGAAGCTTTCATTCCTGTATGAAAATTTTTATCATCCCGTATGATCTTCATGTAAGAATAAAACAGAGGCATTCGTCCCTGTATGAAATTTTTGATCGTCCCGTATGATCTTTATCCGATAATAAAATAGAGGGGTTCATCCCTATATGAAAATTTTGCTCATCATGTATGATCTTTGTTTGAGAACAAAATAGATGTTTTCTTCCTTGTACAAAATTTTTTATCATCTTATACGATCTTTATCCGAGAATAAAATAGAGGTGTTCATCCCTATTCAAAAATTTTGATCACCCCGTACATTCTTTGTACGAGAACAAAATAGAGGCATTTGTCCCTGTACAAAATTTTTGATCTTCTCGTATGATCTATGCTTAGAAAAAATATTTTCATTTCTGTTTGTTCGACTGCTTGTTAGAAAAAATAACTAACCAGGTCATCCCATACGAAGTGATATCGTACAGTACGATCAATTTAAAAATATGAATTT
The DNA here is from genome assembly GCF_001605985.2 of Dendrobium catenatum. NCBI lineage: Eukaryota > Viridiplantae > Streptophyta > Magnoliopsida > Asparagales > Orchidaceae > Dendrobium > Dendrobium catenatum. Next base: position 488,118 of record NW_021318590.1, read on the forward strand.
TACGCTCTCTCCTAGTGTGTGTGTGTGTGCTCAGTTACTCAATTACAATCACACTCTCTCAGACTCAATAAAATGAAAGATACATACTTTAATTACAATAAAATCTAAACTGATCTTAATTTGAAGTCATCAATAATCCAGAGTATGATTTCCCTGAAATGTTAGTACACACAAGAGAAAAACAATTCTTCTAAAATATATTAAGAGAAATAATAATCAAATCAATAGTATTTGGAATCATTAAAAACATACAAGTTATAACAATATCAAACATGCAAAACTAAGTAGCAACTATCTCAACATGTACCACATGCTCTCAAAGAGCCTTTTGGGAGAGCGTTCCTTCAATGTCAACAACAATTAGTTTTCGGAACCCAAAAGTTTGGGTTCCTACTTTAATTTATGGATGAAATGCTTGCATGATATGCTGTGATTTATGTATTGTTGGCCTCCACACTAAGTGTGTTCTACAATGGATAGTGCAAGTGCAAGATATATGTACTAGCATGCCATAAGAAAAGCATCTAACTCCAGGTAATATATTTACTAATCTGTGTGGGTTATGGTGCATCTTCTTAGGTTTAAATAATGTTTACTATGATAATGATTTGTGAAATTTTGCAAGTGTAGGTGATGATTTGTTTTATTTAAAAGTAGTTATTTTCTCTTGCAAAAATTCATTTGCACTTTTGAGAGTTGAATTGTCGATTTTAATGCATGCTCCCTATCATCAGCTTCATCTGAACATGCCTTTAAATCTTTAAATGAATTTTCTAAATCAACATGAGATGCTTTAAGTAACCATTCTCATGAGTTAAATCAAGATGCTTCTTATTTAATGAATCAAATTAATCAAGCAAGATCATATGATTTTTATATAATATAGAGTGATCTTTCTTAAGACATTCATGCTGTTTTGGCAAGTTTGAAAAGTCAGAATTAAGGCTTGCATACATTTTATTGAGCTTTATATATACATTATTGATTTTTTCATAACTTCAAATAATTCATCATAAGAAAGCTCACATAACTCCTTTTAATTAGATGATCAAGATGATAATCTAGCATTAAGCAAAAGTTGGTTACCTCCTATTCAGCTTCTATCTTAGATGAGTCTGTAGCAGAGTGCACCAAACAAGCCTTCTAAGTCTGTTGCTTTTCTTCTTGAATTTGGCTTTTTCTTCACTCTTCTCCTTAATTGGGTGAGCTTTTATATTTGGTAGTCAGTCCTCATGTGCCTTGGCTTCCCTGCATTTAAAGTAGATGACATCAGAAGAAACCTTAGAATTTTTTATTATGTATACCTTTATTCCACTGTTGACGATGCTTTTGCTTTTTCTTCCAAAAGCATTTAAATTTCTATATCATCTATGTAATATCATCATCATCTTTAGGATTGGAATTATAACTATCATAATCATCAGCCTTTAAGGCTATATTTTTTTTTATTTTCTTTTCTCACATACATCAATTTGACCTTGACTCACTCCATGCTCATAAGCAATGAGTGATTTAAGTAAATTATCAATTGAATAAACATTTAGGTCCTTGGATTTAGTAATAGAAGTTATTTTGGCATCATAAGAACTAGGTAGACAGTGTAGAATATTTTTAACTTTTTCAAAATTTGTGAGTTTTTAACCTAACGCATTCAAGTAACAATTTGTGTGAACCTAGTATACATTTCAGAAATAGTCTCACTAGGTTTTATGCAAAATACTCCATAATCATGGAGCAGAACGTTCAAGCTAGATTGTTTTACTTCATTTATTCCTTCATAGGTTATGCAGAGTTTATCCAAATTTTTTTTTACCATATATGGATGTAGATACACGCATTTACTCTTTAGATTTTAATTCATAGAAAAAGCAAATTAATCATTTTGCATTTAATGGGCTAAATCTCTATCCTCTATGCTCCATTCAGAAAAAGGTAATTCATTTTAAATGCCATTCATAAAGAGTGAAGGTGCAAAATATTCTTCCTGGATTAAAATCCATATCCAATAGTCTATAGATTTCAAGAAAGTAGACATGTGAATTTTCTAAAAATCAAAAGAAATATTATCAAACAAAGGTAGTCATGTGATTGAATACCCTTATGTAGTATTATGATAAACAAAATTACAATGGATCATTTTTCAAAAGTTTTCTAGAACTTAGTTTTTGAATCCAGCTCTAATACCACGTAAAAGTTTGAGGAGGTCATGAGACCTCAAATAACCAGCCTTATGCTAACCAAGAAGGGATTTAACTAGTTATTTTTTAAAAAATCTTTAACAAAAAGAAAGTCTTTTTTATAGCCTTTTAAAAGCTAAAAAATAATACCTTAATCCCCAATATGGAAGTGGAATAATTTCATAAATAACAAAAAATTAGAGTTTTCAAACAACATAGTAAGACACAGAAAAAAGTGCAGAAAATTATAAGAAAAACACACAAGAATTTTTAGTAGTTTAATCTAACATGTCCTACGTCCCTCCACAAAAACCTCCTTTTCGAGGTATTGCACTAATAAGAGTGACTATCCATTTCCCCACACAGTAAGGATGAGAAGCCCTTTCAAAATCTCTTCCACCAACGCGATGTGGCAGAGGTCCTTACTCTTTTTCACCCTCTTAATGAATGCAGAGAACTTGGAAACATTTTTCTCCCTCCTAGAGATGGTAGAGAACCAAGACCTAGTTCTATAGAATGTCTTCCTTGAGCCTCCAATGGATCAAGGCAGAAACTTGAAGAAGATGAGGAACAACCTTGTTAGAGCAAACTTATAAATCCTTTACAAATCTTTCTTACAAAAACTTTGCCTCACTTCTCTCTCCTAAAACTCTCTTAAGCACCTCTTTGATCCCACTTAAAACACTACCAGCAAAATTCTTGAATAAGACTATGTGAAAGCTTAAATGGAGAGCCTCTCAAAAAGTCCTAAATTTAAATCCACATATACTGATCGTCTAGTATGATCTAAGATCATCCTACATGATTAGTCCAAAGTACTCCTATTAGTACTTTATAAGGTGATAAACTATGTACGATAAGATCATGGAAGTGAATTGAACATCCAATATGACTTAGAGCATCATTCAGTACGATTAGTATAAATAACATGGATAATCGTCCACTATGATGGACGGAAATTAATTTTTATACCATGCAAGAATCTGGACATATAGCTTGATTGGTTGAATCAACCTATTCAATTAGTATAAATAACATGGATAATCATTCAGTATGATGGGTAGTGATTAATTATCTTTCCATGTAAGAATCTGGTCGTATAATATGATCGATCAAATAATCCTGCATGATTTGATAAAAAAAATTAACTATAATTATTCCCTTAATCAAAGGATTAATTTAGGCATAATTACCATATATCATACGGTACGATGCATATCGTATGATATGATTAGATATAAATCTGAATATTAAAATATTGCCTAAATTGTGATCTATGGTTGAATATCATTATTATAATTGATCATCCTATATGATAAGGATCGTCTAGTATAATTAGTTTAAGCAATCTTAATTAATAAAGGGTGCCCTGATTGTTGTTTTTTGTTTAACTGATCGTTCAGTACAATATAAATCATACTATATGATTAGTTCAAAAATAAAAAATTTTCTAACTCAATAACTCACTCCCTTGAGTGTACGTATGTAAGGTTACTTAGCTTGAGGATCCACCAGAGTACATAATTGATATAAGAAAGGTAAAAAGTACAAAAGACTAAAAATATAGAGTTTAATCATAGTCTAGCTAGTCTTGAGCTGATCGAGTTTGCAAGTGAGATGTGATCCAAAAATGTTAGTTAGTAGAGGAAAAACAAATATGAAATAAATTCAATTATTAAGAGATAGCATAGTGAGAAATCCAATTATATTTATTATCAACAAAATCATAAGACTTTTGGTCTATATCTGAACAGTTATACTTTTAGAGTCTAAAATCCCACCCCCTAAAATTCCAAATGAGACCATTAACCTTTATGATAATTCAAAATAGTTTGAGACATGGTAGATTAAGAAGTAGGTAAGGGAATTAGTTTATTAGCTCTATTTCTTTCTTTTACCAACCTTAGTAAAACCATCTTCATCAACTGTGTTACCATTATCATTATTAGAAGTGGACACATAGACCAAAATGTCATCGACTTGACTTTTTAAAACTAAGAACATTAGGTTCATTATTAAAAATATCATTAGGATAGGAAGGAAGGATTTCTCATTCTTCACATCCATCAGATCTCTACAAATTGGAAGCATGAACACCCTGATCTCTCATTGAGTTATCTTGAGATGAGCCATAAATAGATTAGGAAATTTTAGATGGCTCCTTATTCAAGTTGAAAACATTGTATTGAAACATCCATCCTTACATAATTCCCTTTAATGATTGAACAACCATTAATTCCAATTGAGTTGTGTCCCAATGTAAGCAGCTGAACCCAAACACTGACTAAAATATTCCCATATGATCTCTAAGTACTCCTCAAATACCATCTTTTTGTTATCTTAATAATGATTCTTCAATTTTAGCTTTTATCCCATCAGGAGGAGGAGGGTGCCAAAATTTGTTAAATAGCTGATTATGTTGATTAACACCCTAGTTTTCCTGTTTGAAATATATTTGAGATGAAATAACATAGCTGATAGCATTAGAAGTTATTCTAACCAAACTATCTTCATTACCTCCATGCTTTACTTTATTTCTATATTTCCATAAAAAGAATACAACATTACAATACATATTAGCATAAAGCAACTTTCCTCTACTAACCTATCCAAATTATCACAACATTCCATAAAAGAGATGAAAATTGGGATAATAATTCCACATTTATTTAGATTCTAATTAGCTTTAATAAACTTTACACATTGAGCTGCTATATGATCTATCATTTTAATTTCTTGACATCCTCTAGGACAAAAATTATTATCCAATAATCTTTTGTTCCTGAGATACTCGTTAGTAGGATTTGCCTTTCAATAAATATGACCCCAAAAAACTTCCACCCGATGTTTTACTCTGATTTTCTTTAACCATTTCCCTAATTTCTCTTATGTATATTCTTTGACAATTGCATCATAAGCCAACGAAGTAATGGATCTACCAGAAATCTTGGATTTTAGTTTCATTTGATAAGTCAATACCTCAAGATAGATCTGAATTTACTAAATAATGTTCACCAGGTAATCACCGAATCGTAGCCGCAATTCTTCCACCTTCCATTCTCTATCTGATATAAGTTTATCAAAAAATAATTCCATATCTACAGTATTAAAAATAAATGTAGGCCATTTGATAATGCTTTTATCTAAAATCCATGCATCTTTAAATATATTAATAGAAGAACCTGTAGCAATTTTCCATTTCATAATAGGTTGAAGGAATTTAGCTCCATTAACAATGATTTTCTGTGTAGATGAACATCCTCTTTTCAATATAGAATTCCAAACATTATTTCCATATTTTTCAGACATATTTATGTTAAGAAGAGAATTAGGATTTTAAATAAAATTCCACGCTGAAAAGACCAACTCTATTAGCAGCTGAATGTAGACCATGACCACCATGATTTTTTTCCCTTACAAAGAACATTCCAAGCTACATAATGAATGCCAAAAATACCATTTGTTTTATGCCAAATTTTTTTTTTCACTTCTTATCAAGATCGTTCATTAATCCCGTTGGAACTAAAGAGTGTGTAGATAGAAAAACTGGAAGAGATAGGAACGTATACTTGACAAGTACAAATCTCACAGCTTAAGATACGAACCTTGCACCCCAAGCATTCAGCTTATTTAATGCATTCTTAATCAACTTCTAAAAATCAAAGTGAATAACTCTTCTTAAAATGTGGTTGATCCGTAGATAGTTCATTTCATTTGAAGACTTTAAACCAACAGTCTAAGAAATCTATTTTTTATTCTTCTTTCTATCAAATTTCTAAAATTATATAAATGATTTCTCCAATTTAACTTTTTGACCAAACCATTTGCAATACTGATTCAAATTTCTCTTCACCTTCTTCAAACTTATAGTCTTGGCATAATAAAAAATAAGAATATCATCTGCATATAGCAAAAAAGATATCCTTTGAGCATTGGGAGTGATTTTGATTCTAACCTTCTCACCTTTTTTCTTAAAAGCATTAAATAGTAATTGTGAACACAATATAAATAGGTAATGAGATAATGTACAATTTTGTCTAAATCCACTTTTGGCTTCAATCCATTTGGAATTTATTTCAATAACCAAAACTGATTATGTTAGATACAAAAGACATTCCAAGATAAGTTCAGAATATTTATTTGGAAACATAAAATATTCAAACATTTTCCTTAATGTAGGGCAACCCATGCTATCGTATGCTTGCTCCATATCAATCTTGTCTACTACAAGACCTTTTTTGATTTAGAAAATTTGAATTTGTTAAAGATTTTTTGAGCAAGTAAAATATGATAAAGTAAGGAACAACCCTTCACAGAAGCAACTTAATCTTCATAAATAAGTTTGGATATCACATGTTTTTATCTATTTAATTAAATTCTAGCCATTATTTAATAAATAGACATCTAAAGACTAATTGGCCTACAATTAGTCGGAAAAGAAGGAATTTGAACTTTAGGAATGAGAACAATTAAAGTATCCTTCCAATCAGCACACATTTCTCCAAAAATAAAAAATTTATTTATTGCCTTTTAAACATCATTCTTTATAATGGTCCTATAATTTTTAATAAAAAAGTTAGTGATACCATAAATATTAGGAGACTTATTATTGCCTAAATATTTAATCACTTAAAAAAAAAAAACTTCTTCCTTTGAGAATAAGGTTACCTACAAAACTCTATCATCTTAATTAATAACATAAGGTAGAGGGGGCCAATAAAGAAAATAATAATTCCTATGCTTCCACTTATTCTTAAAAAAATTAAATAGAATTCCTTCAATTCCAACCTGATCTTCAACAGTACCTCCATTGACATCCTTGATTTGATGAATCCAATTTCCATTCCTTCTAGCACTTGCAAAAGCATGAAAAAAAATATAGAATTAGAAACTCTATCTTCCATTCATTTTACCATTTCTATGTCTCCACCAAGTACTCAAGCAAGAAAGAGTAATATTTAATTCATGAACCTTTGATTTAAGAAGAAACAATTTATCATAAGGTAAGCCACCTAATGAAGATTCCTCCAACTATTACTCCAAAATTTCCTTTTTAAGAATTTCCTTCAAATGAAGAAATTTTTTGAATTTAGAATATTTGCTTCTTGATTCTTCCTTTAATTATATGGTTTAAGATAACTGGAAAGCCCCTCTTCACCTGAACAATTTTATTTTTGGCATGAATCATTTTTGGCTTAAATTTAAAAGGTTAAAATATAAAATCAATTGGTGGAATAGGATTGTTTTTTTTAAAATTTTTTATTAATATTATTAAGGCTCATGAGAAGGTTAATGCTTTAGATATCTTATGTCAATTATCTACTTATGATGATAATTTTTCCTAGTTGTAATAAGCTAAAAACTCTCTTTTTAATTTGCAAGCCCAGGAAGAAACTTATTGGAAACAAAAAGCTGCCTCGAAGCATCTTAATGATGGTGACAATAACACTAAGTATTTCCATGCTCTTATTAAGAGGAACAGGGCCTGAAGTTGGATCCATAAAATAAACTTTGCTGATGGTTCCTCCACTAAGGATGCTGAGGAGATTGCTTATCAGGTGTGGAATTCTTTAAAGGGTTATTTAATAAATCTTTTATTCCTGCTCCTATTGAAACTCCCAACATTATTCCTCACCTTATTAACCAAGAAGATAATATGGCTCTTACTATGCTTCCTACTTTGGGGGAAGTTAAGAATATTGTCTTTGATTTAAATACTGAGTCTGTTGCTGCTCTGGATGGCTTTACTACAAAATTTTTTAAAAAACACTTGGGGTATTATTCACAATGACCTGTTTAATGTTATTTATGATTTCTTTGATGGGAATTTTATTCCTAAATTCTTTTCTTCTACCTCTATTGTGCATTCTCCTAAAATCACTAGTGCTTGTAATTAGAATGATTTCAGACCTGTCAGTCTTTGCACATTCTTTAGCAAGCTGATCTCCAAGATTCTTTTGAACAAATTTTCTCATTTTCTTCCTAAAATTATTACGACAATCCAAGTTGGCTTTATCCAAGGTAGATCCATTTCAGATAACATTCTTCTTGCCAAGGAGCTTGTGTATGATTTAGATGTCAAGGTGCCTTTGGGTAATATTATTTTTAAGTTAGATATTACCAAAGCTTATGATAACATCAACTAGATTTTCCTTCACCATGTTTTGAGCATTTTTGGCTTTAATAATGTTTTCATGAACCTAATTAAAAATTCTATTGAAAATTATTTTTTCTCTATTATCATTAATGGTAAAGTAACTGTTTGTTGAAGTCTTCCCATGGGTTGAGACAAGGTGATCCTCTCTCTCATGCTCTTTTTATTATTTCTTTGGATTTCTTATCTAGAGGTATTTCCAAACTCTTTGAGAATTATCCTAGAAACTATTACAAAACTTTGGGGGGTTTTCCTATTTCTCACCTTTATTTTGTGGATGATTTCATTATATTTTCAAATGCTTCGCTTAATAGGGTTAAAAGACTCATGATCTTGCAAAAATTTGAGTGGTCTCTCTATTAATAAACACAAGAGCTATTTTTTTATCTCTAATAAAGTCTCCTATGATAGAATGCTTGCTGTTAAGAATTGTATAGGTTTTACCAATGCTTTTTTTCCTATTAAGTACCTTGGGGTGCCTATTTACAAGGGTAGGAAAATGACTTTTCTTTTTGATGATCTTATTCATAATATTCACATTAAAGCTTAACCAGGGGAATTCAAATTTCCTTAGCTTTTGCTATAGACTTATCCTTATTAAAAGTGTTTTGTGTTCATTACCTGTGTATATTTTCCAAACTTTGCAACCTACCCATGCTGTGTGTAACATGATTGAGAAGCATATTAATAAGTTTTTTTTTTGGCATGGTTTCAATGTAAATTGCAAAGTGATTTGGTTCTCTTGGCACAAATGTTGTGGTATGTTGGAAGAAGGGGCTTTGAGTTGTAATACTATGTGGGATTTATCTTATGCTTTCTCTTATAAATTTTGGTTTAATTTTTGTCCAATCCTTCTCTTTGGATTAATTTTATGATTGATAAATATTGTGTTGGTAAGCACCCCACTATGTGTTTTTATAAGAAAGGTGATTCTAAGGTTTGGAAAAGGATGTGCAATATTAAGTGGTATACTAAACAACATGTAAAATAGGGTTTGGGCAAAGCAAACCTTTTTTTTAGGCAAGACCAGTGGCTGAATGGCCGGTCCATTGATTCCTTGTTTTATTCATCTTTCACATCTGCCACTAAAGTTGATGCTTTTATTTCTGATAATATGTGGGATTACAATAAAACAACTGAATTTATACCGAATAATGTTTTTGTTAGAATTTTGAATTTGACTATTAATTTTGATGCTGAGGATTACTTATTAAGTGATTTATCATATAATAATATGTTCTCTTTGAAAGAAGACTGACATGATTTCAGGGAGAAGCTTGGTGTTAAATTTTTTTTTTCCATGATTTGGCATAAGAGTATACTTTAAATTATCTCTGTGTTTGTTTAGAGAATCATGCATAATTATATTCCTTCTTATGACAATTTTAGAAAGTGAGGTTTTATTATTATTTCCAATTGCCAATGTTGCTTTCATGAAGAAATATGCATCATACCTTTATCTTTGGTCCTATTGTTATTTAAACTTGGTCTTATTTTGAAGATATTTTCAAGTTAAACAAGTTTAGCACTCATATTTCTATTAATACTTTACTTGATGATTAGTTTATTAACTCTAAAGGGCATACTAGAAATGTTATTCCTTTTCCTATATTATGGATTTTGTGGCTTATAGAAATAATTCTATTTTTAATAACTATAAGATAGATTCTCACCATATTATTAGGAGTGTTAAAGATGAGGTGTGCAAGCTCTTTAATGTCAACCTTTTATCTTCCAAGAATTTTAAGAATTACTTTTTCATGGCTTAAAGTTTTGGCATATCTTTGCATCATAAAAGCACTTTAGAGGATCCTAAGCTGGTGTAGTGGATCAAACTCTCCTAGAATATGTATAAGTTAAACATTGATGAGGCAGTGAAGAATAACTCTTATGGGTGTGATGGGATTATTAGGGATGAGCAAGGGAACTTGGTTTTGGCCTTTGCTTCCCCTTTGGAGAAGTTCTTGGTGGTTGTGGCTAAACTAGCTATTATTTTTTATGGTCTTAAAGCTTGTATTTTTCTTGGTATTACTAATATTTTGATTGAGGTGGATGCTTTGTCTAGTATCCATTATCTGATGAAGCAAATAGAGAGTACTTGTAATCAAATGTTTTTGACATCTTCCAAGAGATTAACCAGTTATTAATCTTTTTTAACTTTACTATCACTCATGTTTTTAGGGAAGGGAACTCATGTGCTAATTTTCTAGCTAATTTGGGGTGCAATTTGGATGTTATAATTGACTTTTCTATTAATAATCTACCTAATCTTCTCAAAGGAATGATTAAGTTAAATAAAATGGGATTAATGTATATTAGATTTTAGGTGTTTTTCTGCTATTTTTCCCTTGTTTTCTCTTTGTGGTTTTTCCTGTCGTGATGTTGGTTGGTTTTGAGGTCTTCGATTTTATCCTTTTTTGGATGTTATGGCTTATAAATTGGGGCTTAAGCAATGATTGTATTTTTTCTTTCTCGAATTATTAGCCCCTTTGTTTCTCTTCTTTTCCCAGGTGCCTTTTGTCGACCTATCTATCCTAGTTATTGTTGAAGGCATGTTGGACAGTTGAGCCTAATTGGTTGTATTTCTAAAGACTTTTGGATTTCTTTTGCTTGTTGTTGAGGGGGTGTTGGATGGATTGTCACTACCAGTGGATTCTCTAGGGGTTTGATGTTGGCTACTTTATGGGTTAGCCACTTTATTTTGTTTTACTTTTGTTTATTTTTATTTGTTTCCTTCTTTCTTCCTTAAATTATTAAATGTCACCTTGGTTCTGGAAGGTTTCATTTACTACCATTTTAGTTGTGTTAGCCTATTGGATCCTTTACTCTTTTAAGCTGCATCTCCTCTTGCTAGAATGAGTATGGGATTAGAATTGAGCATCATTGGGATTATAATTATGATGTTTATGGCAGGTCTATCTTCCTGAGCTTTGTTGGCCCTGATTTCTTTGCTACCATTATCACACTTCTTTTAGATTGTTTTAGTTTTATTATTATTTTTGGTTACTTGACTAGCCTCAGTTTAGGCTTCTCCTTTGATTGTGGACTCTGCCATTTGTTCTGTTGGCCTGCTATTTTTTTTTGCTATGCTTGGGTGGCTTTTAATTTGGTTTGTAGCATGTTAATTGTTATCCTTTGTGTTTTTATGGTTGGGTACTATGGCACTATCAGCAACTATGATGATGGGAGTATCTCTATTTACTTGTTTGCTAAGTTTCTTGGGTATAATATCTTATCTAATGTTCTACTTTATATTATACTCTTTTTTTGCATTGTTGGGTTTTCTTTTTTTATTGGTTGTTCTTGCAGGTTTTTGGAAATATGAAGTTGATGGAGATTTTTTTTAATTTTTGGAGAAAGTTTGCGCTTAGTCCTTACTTATTTGTCTTTCTTTTTTTGGTGTTCTTCTCTAGCGGCCCTAGAATGTTACTAAGTTTTTTTGTTTCTTATAGCTTTGGGGACTATAGGCTCTTAAGTTTTTTTTTGGGGATTTTTTGTAGATCTTTAGAGAATTAGTGAGCTGAAGATCCCCTTTAAGGAACTTGTAATCCTTATTTTTAATTAACACATAGGCTCTCCGTCCATTTTCCCAAAAAAAAAAAGGAAAACAAATGATCGTTAAAGATGGAGTTGTACGATCCTATAGAACAAATCTTGTTAAGTAAGGTCATAAAAAATTAATTTTAAATTACAATAAAATTTTTATTATTAATATTTTCTACACTTACACCATCATGAAACATCTTCAAATGGCCATGCCACTCCATCTTGATCATAAAAAAAATAAAAAATAAATAAAAATAAAATAAAAAAGGAAAAAATGATCGTGTCCCTAATTCAAACGTATATATTCTCTCTCATTATTATGCTCCATGGCTCTAGTGATTGAGGCATATACTATTGGATAGGTGTCATAATTCAAGTTTTTTGGTTTATTTACTAAGATCTCTACCTATTAGTGGTTTTTAGATATTTTACCCAAGGTCTTTCAGCTTTATGGTCTCGTTGCATTTACTAGATGGTAGCAAATCCTTTATCATACACCCAAACCCGTGGGGTGCGTTCGACTAGAGATTCTATTTCATCAAAAGGTTTTCTTAATTCTAATAGTTTTGATAACTCTATTAAATCCCATTCCTTTTGTGATGTGGTTGCTGGTGCTTCTTCATCTATTGATCCATTTTTTTCTTTCAATAAATCATTTTGGAAAGGTGTTCCTGTTATTTTAATGATTGATGAAGACATTATTAAACTTGATAGTCCTTATAATTTTATGCTTGTGGGAAATTTTTTTGTACGTAGACCTAATTTAGATGTGATTTATTATTTTTTTGTGAATTTGAAATTATCCGATATTATTTTGGTTATTCTTCTTAATGCAAGACATGTTGTGATCCAACAAAGAAATGACTTCGATTATAGTCGTGAATTTTCTAGGAAATCTTACTACATCAATAACTGTCAAATAAGATTACTCAAATGGACACCATATTTTGATGTTACAGAAGATTATCCTATTGTGCCTATTTTTATTTCTTTCCCTAATTTACAATTACATTTTTTTTAACTCTTATGTTCTCTATACTTTGGGTTCCATTTTTGGTAGGCCGTTGCAATTCGATTAAGCTACAACTTCGCGCTCGAGGCCTTCTGTAGCTAAGATATTATTAAATTTGGACATTGCCAAGAAGAATTCTGAGGAGAATTGGCTTGGTTTGAAAACTTATAGTTATCTTAAAAAAGTTGAATTTAAAAATGTTCTTGATTTTTGTAATCATTGTAAGGTCAACGAACATTCAATCAATTAATGCTTCGTGCTTCATCCAAAACTTAAAAAAAAAAAAAAGTTCTAATATTGCGGCAGAACGTAACACTGGGGAAGAGGATAAAGAAGCTAATTTGAAGGTTCTTCATGGTGTAAATGATAGTGATAAATAGGCTATTGGTGAGATCTTAGAATTTGATCATTAGTATATATATTTGTTGATGACAATAATGAAACTGAACCCTTGATTAGTCTCAATGTAAATATGTAAAATACTTCCATTATTAGATGGGTCGGGCATGATTTTAATGGTATAAATGGTTAGGATAATAATGAGGAAGGTGATATTCCTGCTCAAGAGAATGAGTCTCTTATGGATAAGTAAGACGTGGTTTTAACTACTAAAGAGAATGAGAAGAACAAAAAGATTTCTCAAGATGATTTTGTTAAAGCTTCCAAAAAGAAAACTAGGAATAACAAAAATGGTGGTGGTAGTACATCTATGACAACAAGAGCTTCAAATATTTTTGCTGATTCTAATGGTTAAGGCTCTCATTTGGAAAGTCAATGGGGTGGGGGCTTCCTTATCTAAGGATAGGGTGAGAAACTTATGTATGATCCATAATATTCACCTACTTATTTTAAATGAGCCTTTAATTTCCTCCTCTTTTATTGATTCGATGAGTTCCAATTTGGGTTTTGATTTGGCTTTTGGTAACTGTACCAATAAGATTTGGATATTTTGGAAAAATTCATGTGCCTTGACATTATTGCTGATTTCCAAAAGAAAAAGAAGGCTTCTAAGAATATAGAACATGAGCTAGGTTTTTTAAGGCCTATAATTTTGGCTCTCATCTTTATAATTCTTGCAGTCTATTTCTTATTATGATCATAATTTTTTCATGTGATAGTTCACGAGGGGTGTTAAACCCTAAAGAACTAATCATGAGGCTAACCATCCAACAAGATGAACTATTAAACTTTTATATTACAAGTTATCCATCTTCTATTTGTATAGTATGATACACATATCATACATTATGATCAGTTCAATTCAGATTCATCCAATAATATAATTCAGATGAACTATTCAACTTTTATAATACATCGTACAATAAGATTACAAGTCGTATAGTATGATATGTAGAAATTCTTTCTATTAGTTTGGGATGATCCTTGGGATGGCCAACTTTGTATATGGGGGATCATCCATCACTCTGGAATTTGTATGGTATGATCAGTCAAAAATCTTGGATTTCATTTGGTATGATCCAAGGGATGAGCAATTTTGTACATAGGTAATCATACAATAAGAACTATTTCATATAGTATGGTCAATTATAATAATTGTCCTTGATTTGATTGACTGATATCATAGGATTAATTAAGAAAAATTTAAATTAGGGTTTGGCATAGCACAACAGATTATATGGTATTACTTAAAAGTATACAATATGATACATGTATCGTATAATACAAAGAAAAATCATACAATATTAATTAATTAAAAAGTAAAACTATTTAAAAACTAATAATTATCTCTCATCTTCTGTGTGTGCAATATTGCTTAGCAATGATATCCATCCAAATACATGATATGACTTAAGAAAACAAAATAGAATAAATTGAAAATAATAGACTGTAACACTAGTATACCCAGTATCGAGCTGATCAAAATTGCAAGAATAGTGGACTGATTTTTTGAAATGTTAGTACACACAGAACAAAACACAACATCATAGAAATAGTAGAAAGTGGTATTAGACACAATAATACTTGTTAACATAAAAACACAAATACAGTGCTTTGATCAAATCTGTAATAAACTCCCCCTTTTTTACGATAGAAATCATTATTGTTTAGGTTTTTTATAGAAACTTATTTCTTCTAAATTTCCCCTTTATAAAATATAGGAATCCAAAATAAAGAAATAATCAATAACCACAAGTCTTTGCTTTTGATGAAAATAAATTTCAACTACAAGGAGTGTAAAAAGAAACAACAACAATAGTTACAAACAACAATAACAATAAACAACAAAATACTACTCCCCTTTTGACATCACAAGAGGGAAACAATAGAAAAAAAGAGAAGAATAGAAATAGATGCAAGAATAGAAATAGAAATAAAACTAGGAAACAAACAAATGCAAAAGACTAACAACATAAAATATAAAACCTTTATTAACTTGCATGGACATTTTTAGAATATAATAAACTTACTCTACACATAAAAAGGACAAATAAGAGAGGTGTTGACTATCTTGCAACTGAAGGATTCATATTCCAGAGTTTGCACATCCAGTTTATCAACTTCACAAGCTATAATCTTTTGTTTGAACAAAAAATCTAATTCAAGAATTATAATTTGACAGAGGAACTTAGCCTTTTTAGACTGCTTGTATGAAATATATCAAATAGAATATTATTGTAAAAGTGTTGAATAAAGAACTAAGATTTTCCATAATGAAGTATTAAACATATTATGAAATATCAAAATTTTCTAAGACTTTAAGATTTACCAAAAAGATAAGCTAATTTAGGTTAGGCTCATTTTGTGCCTCTTTTAAAAGTTTTATGGGAACATTACACATTTTATTTTTGATACACTTAATGCATCTTTTACTTTTGGTGTCATTGTGCAGTTTGAATCATAACACATCTTTTATCTGGGCGTATTGTGTACTGACAAAGATCTTCAAACAAATTAACCCTGTCTTCAGTAATTAAAATATTAGAGAAAATATCCTTAAAAATATTATGATTCCACCAATTCAAAACTTGCTTAAGTCTTTTCAATTTAAGCCAAAGTCTATTCTTACCAAAAATCATACTATATGACTTGATTTGGCATGAACTGTGCTTTTTCTAATTGTGTAAACATACCTCTAATATTACTTAAAAGGTTTAAATAAGTAATTACTAACAATTTTTAAACTAATAGGATCAAAATTCATGAATTTACATATCCCATTTTATTTTCTTTGCCTGATAATTCCTTGTGTATGCTTTAAAAATCTAAATTAAATTAGAATTAATATTGTTGAAATGAAATCTTATTTACTCTACTACATGTTTTTATATCATGGATATATTCTACAAATTTGACAAATGAAATTCATTATTTTTCAATATCATGCTTTTATTCATATTAGAAAAGCTTGAGTTTTCTTTGTAGATTATTCCTCCCTATATAAGAGGAGTGAGTTATGCTTCTCTTTTATTTGGAAGATAATCTTACAAATAAAAGGATTGAAAGAAAAAATAAAAGATGTGTAATGTAAAAATAAAATTTGGGATTATAATAGGACTGATAAAATTTTGAGGTTTTTTGATCAGCTTGGATATGTTAGTGGTTTGGCTTTTAATAAGCATATATTTAAATATTTCTAAGAATGTTTCTCCTGATCTAAGAATCTTACTAGTTTTACTCAAGGTGATTTGCCTTTAAAATATCTTGGTATTCCTCTCTTTAAGGGCAGAAAGAAGTCCTTTCTTTTTAATAATTTAATTTTTGTGGTTCAGAACAACTTGTCTTCTTGGGACTCTAACTTTTTAAGCTTTGGTGGTCATCTTACTCTCATTTGACGTGTTCTTTGCTCTATTCCGCTCTATAGTTTTCAAACTCTTTTTCCTACAAAGAATGTGTGCCATAAAAGTGATAGAATTATTAATAAAATTTTTTGGATAGGTAACGGGAATAATTCTATGATTCATTGGAAGTCTTAGGGTAGTTTTTGTGGTACTCTGTAAGAAGGGGCTTTATGTTATAAGACTATGTTTAATCTGGCCTCTACTTTCTCTTTTAAGCTATGGTATAACCTTAGGTCTAATATGAGCCTTTGGGCCAATTTTAAGATGGCCAAGTATTATGAGGGGAGACATCCTTCCATGTGTAGCTTTTTTAAAGGCCACTCTAACGTTTGGCATAGGCTCTGCTAAGTTAAATGGAAGGTGGAGCCTTCTTTAGTTTGGGGTCTTAGTAATGGCAATATTTTCTTTTTGGCAAGATTGGTGGCTTAATGGCTAGTCGATTGATTCTTTATTAAACACGTATTCCATTGCTATGGTGAAGGTTAACTTTTATTTCTTCTAATGGCTGGGATTTGGAGAAGCTTTTTACTGCTCTCTCAGACTTCATTATTCAGCTTGTTCTTATATATCTTTCAAGTTAATAGAAATCTTGCCATTGCATTTATCACATGATTATGATTTTGTTTTGTGGGTTGTTCTTCCCTATGTTAGAGAGAGAGCTCCTATTCTATAATATTTGGAGGATATACTCACAACTAAGGTTCTTTTTAGGTGTTTTTGTTAAAGAGAATTTAGCTTGAAAAAAATAAGAGGAAAAGTGGAAAAGATGCAAATTTGAAATGAAAAATATATATATACAAATGTGTATAAAAAATCAAGATGCTCAAAGAGCCAAATCAAAGATACAAGAGGCATAAAATGAGCCCACTAAATACAAGCTATTATCTCTTTTCTGAACTCTTTAAACTTAGAGAACTCATTGGTTATTTGATGCTTTCAAAGGCTTGATTTCAAATTCCATGATTGAGACAAATTACTTTGTTATATTATTTATAAGATATTTTCTTTGTAACCAAGTTTTGATTGGATCTTCTTTTTACCAAGTAGAGTTTTTCTCAGTTAGACCTTTTGCTTTTAAAAAGACAATTATTGCCCTGAAAGAAGTCGGAGCTAGGGATTAATAAGATCGGATATTATACCTTTTTAAGATTTTGACTTGTTAACTCTTTGATCTTTTGAATCTCTAAAATTTAATTGTTTGAGAAATTTGTCATATGGATACTTTGCTAAACTAAATTAAAAAAAAATTAAAACAAAAAACAAGAAAATTTTTCCTTTCTTTCATTTTTCTTTTTCTTTCTAGTTTTTTTGGCCTTTTTTATTGTTGTTTCTAGCTTTGTATTGTGAGTCATTTATTTTTGAGGGATTTGATTATCAACACCTTTTCCTTAGATTCAAATTTCTTGTCACATCGTCCTGGCCGATTCTTATATCGTCCTGGACGATATGACAAATTCTCTTCAAAATTCCATCTGCTAAATCTTTTTTGAGCTTTCTGTAACTCATCATCCCGGACGATCCCGTATCATCCTAGACGATATGATCGAACTCAATTATAATCTCTTTTGATCGTCTTGGCCGATATAACTTTTGTCTTAGATGATGCACTTATGATAATCGTCCTGCCCGATACACTAGATCGTCCTGGATGATCCACGTGTCAGCACGTTTAAATCCTTAAAATCAGCCCCAGACGATCCATTATTGGACAATCGTCCTGGCCGATCCACTGTTCGTCCTGGACGATACACATGGCACAGATTTAAAATGTTTTAACTTCGTCTAGTACGATCAATTATTGTGTATCGTCCTGGACGATACACCTAATCAGCCCGGACTATCTGCTTTTTCAAAGGTCGTCTGGCTTGACTCCTGACTCCTCGGGACGATTGCCTGTGTCTAATCGTCCTGGCCGATATCTGATCGCCCCGACCGATCAGACTGCCTTTTTGACCAATCGGCCTGTACAAAATAATTGATCTAAATCGTCCTGGACGATTCTGTGATCGTCCTGGACGATATGGCCGTTTCTTTAAATTCAGGCCATTCCAGCCATTATTTTCGCCTCAACCTTCTTCTTCTCTTATGTTTTCTTACTAGTTTCTTGCTATGGCTTGTGGGAAGCGAGTCCGACAAACTTCTGGGAGTTCTTCGAGGGTTAGGATTGACCCTCATTTTAGGGAGGCAGAAGATGAAGCTGCTTACCATCGATATAAAGAATGTGGGATAACTGTCTCCAGAGTCATCAATCCTGACCACCTTTCGTATCTGGTAATGGATCTCTTCGCTCACACTTCTCTTTATTTCATTCTTTCTCTCGTTGTCCCCTTTCATTATGAGCTTATTCGTGAATTCTTCACAAATCTTTGCTTAAATCCTACTTTCACAACCCTAACCTCCTATTTGAATCGACGCCCGGTCGAAATCACATATTAGGACTGTGCTGAACTAGTGCAACTATCCACCAACGGGGATAAGCTGCATATAATCATCTCATATCCTGACTTTAACTGGTCCACGGAAAATCATTTCATTCGCCACACCAATGCACCTTTTCATGTTGGAGAGACTAGCTCTTTAGTCAAAGATGCTAGGACAATTCAACATGTCCTTCGAACCTCCATTATTCTAAAAGCTAGGGACCGAATCCACATCACTCCTCTACTTTCTCTGACTACTTTTTACATCATGGCATATAGAGAATTTAATACTGCAGGCTTAATTTTTTGGTACATAGATCATTTAACCACAATCCGCGATCCAGGTCATAAGAGGAAACCCAATATGGCTTTAGGACACCTCATAGCCTATGTCCTTAAAACAAAATATTAACTTCAATATCTTGCTCCTCCCAACCTCCCAACTCTCTTCTACTCAAACAGTTCCTTCAATATCCTTCACAGTACTCGTCTCCACCTAGGGGATGAGGAACCTCAGGGGGCTGAGGAGGAGGAGGCTCCTGCTCCCGCTCCTGTTCCTGATCCTACTCCTCTTCGATAGCACTCACAGCTTGACTAGTTAGTGGAGAGATTTGATCATTGGGAGACCCATTTTGATGCTTACGTTGCTGCACAGGAGCAGCAATATTCTGAGGACATTACCCGCTATGAGCAGCACCGCATAGAGGACTTAGCCCATTTTGACAGCTACATTACTCACCAGCAGCAGCAACACGACCAGGACATAGCCTGGTTCAATGCTCAGTTTACTACGCTAGCCAGCTACTTTCAGCAAGCTCCACCACCTCCACCTCCATCTGATGATCAGGATCCCTCGTTTTTTTAGTTGTAGTTTCTGTTTTCTGTGGATTGCTTCCTTTTTTTGTATTATGTTTTTTTCTTCAATTTTTTTTGTTTCCTCCTCTTTTTTAAATGTCAAAAGGGGGAGTAGTGTGTTTGTACTTGCTCTCTTGATTAGTATGTTTGTACTTGTTCTGGTAAAAGCTTGTTTAGTTAGAAATTAATTTTTGATATGTTTGCCATCATCAAAAAGGGGTAGATTGTTACAAACATGTTTTTAGATTATGATTTTGATGATAACAAACAAATCTTGCTTCACTATGACTGCTTTTTTCTACTGACTTTTCAGGACTCAAAGATCGAACGGAAATCAGAATCAGCTAAAGATGGGGTATATTATGGTTGAGTCAGACTGTAATTTTATTTTTCCCTTTTTGAGTCAATTGTAATCTTTGGTGTGACTAATGCAAAGTAACCCTATACACAAACACTTGAGAGACTTAAAATTTCTGTTTTTACTCAAATCTGCCAAGATGTTATTTACATCGTCCTGGACGATCGAGCTTAAAATAGTAAATCTAATCAAGGGTTCTTAATTAAGGCAGTCGTCACTAGCAAATCGGCTTGGACGATACTTGTATCGGCCAGGACGATAGGATCAAAATAGAAAGAAATTGCCGCCATAAACAATTAAGGTATTCTGTAATTTTGGCAATCGGCCAGGACGATCTTGGATCGGCCTGGACAATATTCACAATTATGCCTTAATTAATCAGAAAAATCAAGAAAGTAATTAAGGATGATTGATATGATCACATCGTCCTGGACAATCGCAGAATCGGCCAGGACGATCTATTCAAAAACTTTAGTTTCTTCTGGACGATAAATATCGGTCAGCACAAATTCAGGAAGATGCTCTAGACGATTCTCCTCTGATTTGAACTGATAGGCCTGGACGATCATGTGATCATCCTGGATAATCAAGCCAATTTTTAATCATCCAGTTTATATTTAGGGCGATGCCTTAGCCGATCTCATGGGATTTGTACTGATCGGCCAAGACGATGTCCATATCATCCTGGACGATATAGTCGGCAACTTGCAATTAATTAGCTCCTTTGAAGCTCTTCTATTTAAGAGCTCTTGTTCAACGTTTTTGAACATCCTTGGCTGCTATCTTGACCTGAGAAAACTTAAAGGAGAGAGAGAGGGAGAGAGAGAGAGGATCTTGTGAGGGGGAGCTTGTGAGGGGATTCACAAGGGTTGCTCCAAGCATTGTTCCACTTCTTCTTCCCTAGAGTCTCTTGTCCTTGGAAGGGTTGGGAGAGGTAAGTTCCAGCAAGCGATCGAGGTTCTCTGCCTGCTTCAGGAGGAAGCAAAAGGAGGAAGGTTCTCTGCCTTGCCAGGTGTGGCAAAAAGAGGTGTTTGTAAAGGCTTCTCCGCCTAGCTGTGGGGGCTAAAGGAGAGTCATGATTGTAGTGCAATACTCGGAGGGCGCCTCAGGGAGTGGACGTAGGTCGAGTTGACCGAATCACTATAAACCCTTGTGTTTTTATTTTCTACTGCTTTCGCATTTATTTTCTTTCGCACTTTTTTTTTGGTGATTTGGTTTGTATTAGTGCTTTTCCTAAAGAATTTTTTAAATACCAATTCACCCCCCCACCCTCTTGGTTAGCCTTGGGCCAGTTCTATAGGGCTTAACATCCTTAACAAACTTTCATAAAGCTCTAATAAGTACTATGAATCATATAACTCTGATGGAGAATAAATAGATTAAAATATTTTGTGATTCTGAACTAGTGATCAACCATATTGTAGGAACCTATAAGGTTTTAAATCAGAAATGCCTCAAATATCACAAATACACCTACCACCTGCTCGAGCAAATTCCTATTGTAACTTTGTATAGAATTTCTCATGGAAGCAATTATGCGGCAGATGCCTTAGTGAAGATCAAAAAGAAATTCACATATCTAGAAGAAGCCTAAATTCTTATAGAGATTCAAGGTCATGAAGTCCTATCTCTTAGAGATTTGGAGCACATCAATAAGTAGTCTTCCTAGGTCCTTGATGTTTCTTTAACAACTAATGAAGAAGGCGATTGGAGATAACCATTCATTGACTACCTTCAAGAAGAAAAAAAAAATCAAAAAAAAATCCTTACCTTTCAAATAAAAAATTATGCAATCTTATATGCACATGTGAATAATACACTATACCACGAAACATTTGATAAGATGTGGCTATGTTCTTTAGACAAATGAGAGGCCCTAGATATCATCAATGTGGTTCCCTCTAGATTATATGGTGCTCATCATTTAAATCCTAAGAAGAAAATGAAAATTAAATGACTTTGATACTACTGGTCTATAATGATTGAAGATTTCTTGAATGTTGCAAAACCTTATCCTCAAAGCTAAATATAGTGGGGTCTTACATTGACCACCTAATAAGTTGCATCCCATGATAGTTTTGTGTTTCTTTGAGAGTTTGGGCACATATTTTATTGGGCCTATTAACCCTCCTTGCTCGAAGGGTCATCGCTTTTTTTTTAGCAGCGATTGATTATTTTTCCAAGAGGGAGGAAGCAGTTCCCCTATGAAACATAACATCACACCATGTCATAAAGTTCTTTCATGATCATATCATATATTGATTCAACATACCCAATAGAATCATATCCATTATTTGGTCTACATTCTTCTTTTTTTTTTTGAAAACATGCATCATTTGCATTAAGAAAGCAAAGTAAAGCTAATTACACTTTAAAAGAATGAAAAGTATCACATTCCTCCTTGATAGAACATAAAAGCAAGGAAGGAATGTTGCCAAAAGTAAAACTATCAAAGAAGAAGCTACTATTAAGAGCCATGGTAGCACATAAGTTGGCCACCTTATTACAATTCCTATGAACATGATTAAAGACCACTTTATGAAAATCATTGACAAAGAGCATATCCTCCAAAGGCCACCTGTCAGCGATCTTTTTATTCTTCTTGGAAGAGTCCTGAATGAATCTTATGACATTAATGTTGTCACTCTCAATAATCACCCCTTTGTACTCAAGCATCCAACTCCTAATATACTCTCTAACCGAGTAAACAACCTCCATTTCAAGTTTAGTAATGTCCCAATGAATCTTCTTCTCCCCAAAAGCAAGGATAAACCTCCCCTTATGGTCTCTAAAGATTCCCCCAACTCCAGCTCAGTTGGATCTAAGCAATGAAGCATCAACATTTATCTTCATCCAGTCTTTCGGAGGAGGGCACCAAGACTCACAAGACTCCCTAAGGAGATTGGTTCCCCAGTTTGAAAGATAAGGACTATCTTTATTACTAGCCAATGCCAAAGCATTAGAAGCAATCACAGAAGAAGACAATGCAGGTTTCCCATGCTTCACACAGTTTCTATTCCTCCAAGACAAATAAACAATAGTGCAGTAAATCCTCACAGTATCGAGATTACGGGTGGTCATTCTCCTCAATTCCTGCAGACAGCAGTTAAGAGACTGAAAAATTGGAGTATAGATGCCCCAATCTTGCATCTGTTTCATGACTTCAATCAAATATTTGCAATGTACCATAATGTGCTCATAACTTTCATTATTATTACATCCTCTAACACAAGCTTTATCCATAACAAGCCTATGGTAGTGCAGAAAAACATTTGTGGGAACAGCAGATATTTCGAGCCTTCACCAGAAAATTTTGACTTTCTTGTTGAGCTTGAGCTTAAACAGCCATGAGTAGTAATCCTCACAATCCAAATTGTAAGTGCAGTTCATCATAAATTCATAGGACATTGCCGAGTTAGACTTACCCGAAAACATCCTCAGCAGCTCTCTCCGATCCTCCATCCAAGAAAAGATCTGAATATTGTTGATCAACATGATAAAATCAGGATGAAAAACTTCCTCAAGCAGTGCATAATTCCAATGACCTTCACTAGATAACAGTTGGCTGACATTCATCCCTTCCAAAGCTACACAATCCACTAGAGTAGGCCATCTGTTAATGCTCTTGTCCAGCACCCAGATATCATCTAAAACGTTTATATTATTGCCACTTCCCACAACCCATTTGGTAATGTTCTGCAGCTATCTTCCCCCATCAATTAAAATTTTCCATGCATTTGAAGTTATCTTCTTCTGTGTTCCATTCATCAAGTCCTCTCCATACTTGTGCATGATGGTTTTAAAACAAACAGATTCAGTTTTCTGATAAAAGTCCCAAGCTAGTTTGGATCTCAAAGAGCTCACCCTCAACAAAGGAGAATGAAGTCCCATTCCTCCCAAACTTCTCGGTTTGCACAATTCTTCCCAAGCCACATAGTGCATACTATGCTCTCTGCCCGATTTATGCCATAGAAATTTTCTACAGAGTTTCTCCATCTCATATAACAACTTCTTAGGAACTAAGGAGTGAGTTACTAAAAAGTTTGGCATAGATAACAAAGAACTAGAGATAAGAGTAATCTTACCTCCCAATGATAATATCTTCTTGCCCCATGTATTAAGCTTATCCATAACTTTGCTTAACATATCTTGAAAATCAGCCAACTTCAATCTATTTAAGGACAACTTGATCCCAAGGTAGTTCATCTCCTTCATATTTTTGTTGCCAAACAACCTGATAACCTTCTTCTTAATTGGGTACCCAACTGCCTTTCCAAATAGAATATGAGATTTATTAACATTTATCCTTTGGCCCGTCCAATTGCAAAAATCTTGAACAATCTTCTTTAATGATTTGGCTAAAAAGATGGATACATGGGAGAAGAGTAGCACATCATCTGCATACAAAAGATGAGTAATCCTAGGGCCTCTAGGAGAGACTCCAATGCCAAGGTCCTGACCCTTCTACTCAATAGAGTTAGAAAACAACTGGAAGCACATAATGAAGAGATAAGGAGATAGTGGGCATCCTTGACGGAAGCCACTATGAGCATCAATCCACTCAGAATTCCTTCCATTAATAATGATTGAGAATCTTACACCTACAACACAATCCATGAGAAGTTTAGAAAACATACAAGGGAATCCATACCCTTTAAGGATTTGATCAACTGCAGGCCATCCCATGCTATCATACGCTTGTTCCATATGTAACTTCAAAGCCATCAATCCCTTCTTGTTCTTGGAGAATTTAAATTTGTGAAATACCTCTTGGGCCAACAAGCAATGTTCAGAAATAGACCTTCCCTCCCGGCATAAAGGCCATTTGCTCTTCAGTGATCAAATTGGAAATGCATTTCTTCAATCTGTTAACTAGAATAGTGGCTGCAATTTTATAGTTAGTCTGACATAAACTGATCGGCTTGTAGTCATAGGGAGTTAAAGGGCATTTGATTTTAGCAATCAAGACAATTAGAGTATCCTTCCAAGTCCTATTCATTTGACCGGAATTAAGGAAGCTCTTAATAGCTTCCCATAAGGATTTCCACACAATATCCCAATAGCATTTTTAAAAAGATGAGGTAACTCCATCCATACCTGGAGCTCTATTGTTACCCTGTTGAAAAACTAAAGCCTGAAATTCAGCCAAAGTAAATTCGAAACATAATTCATCAACAGCTCCCTGGCTCAACTTCTATTTTTCCAAAACAACAGGCCATCCTGTTAATTCACAAGTTATGTTCTTCCATTTAGCTTCAAAGAAATGAGTGAACACCTTCTCGATTTCATCATCATCAACCTGAGATATGTTATTCACATCTCTAATTTGAACCACCCTATTCCCATTCCTTCTAGCCGAGGCAATGTTATGGAACATCTTTGAATTGCTGTCACCTTCTTCATGCCATCTAGCCTTTGACCTTTGATTCCACCATGTAGCTAGCCGGTTCAAAGTTATATTAAGCTCGTGTACTTTACTTCTAAGAAAAAGGAGATCCTCATTAGTCCAATCTATTCCAACAGCCTCTATGTTTTGGAGTTCAATAATATCCTTTTTCAGCTCTTCTTTGAGAGTATTCAGATTTTTACACTTTCTTTTGCTCCAAAAAAATAATGCCTTCATTGTTCTACAAGTCTTCCTTTGAAGGAATTCACTAGGATCACCGAAATCATTCTTCTTCCAAGAATGATACACAATGCTTCTAGCCGCTGGATATGACCTCCATGTATCCTCAAATTTGATATTCTTCCTCTTGACCTGGATCTTCTCATCCAATTTGAAGGCAATTGGACTATGATCCGTAGCCACTCTTACTAAGTGTCTAGTCATAGCCGATGGAACTCACTGAAGAACAATCGAGTTCACCAAACACCTATCCAATCTTTCCCAAATTTGAGATGCTCCTTCTTTGTTGTTGCACCAAGTGTACCTTGGTCCAATACTCCTTACATCATGAAAATTTGAATTTGTCATAAATTGTTTCATCTCCCTCGGCCCTTTAGAAAATACAAATTTCTTACCTCCTCTCTTCTCCTCCTTGATCAAAATACAGTTAAAATCCCCACCAATGATAAAGGGATAATGCTCTTTCAATCCCTCTTCAAGCTGCCTCCAAAGATCCTCCCTTTCTTTGCAACAACGACTTCCATAAACCGTGGCAATCTTCCATAAGCCCATACTTGGGATCAGAAGATCCCCCAAGATCACTTGTGAAGAAGTAACCTTGACCAGAAATGACACAAACTTTATGTTCCATATCACCAGCATTCCCCTTGACAAGCCAACGGCTGGAATATGATAAAAGTCCCAATCATTCCCAATGAGATAATCAACCTCCCTCCTACCAATACAAGTCATCTTAGTTTCCAGAAGACCAACAAAAAATACATCCTGCTCTCTAACCATCTCCTTTAGATACAAGGCGGCCTCCCTCTTCCTAACCCCCTTGCAATTCCAGAAAAGAAGTGTAGACATTTAATATTTGTTTGGGGAATCCTCCCCACACATGGAGTTCACCCTCCCATCCCTTCTCTTCTTTTTATAACCTGTTTCAAGAGGACCCAAAGATCTTAGATCTTTGGCAAGTTTAACCTTGGTGCTCCCACTTTGAGATCCCAAACCAGCCTGCATTAAATCTACATCATTCAATTTCACAACATTATTTCCAACCCCATTAATTTCCTCAGTGCCTTGAATAACCAAGGCCTCAAACTTATCCACATCCACACTGTGCTTCACGGGTTCATCTCCAGACTCATCCAACAGAGCATAAAATCTGTTACTGACCGCAATTGGCTGAGTATCTCTTACAATATTCTACTGCCCCATAACATCCTTCTTCTGATCTAGCATTTTATCAGACAGTAAGTTCGGATTACTTACATTATCCACCTTCTTTATCTCAGTAGCATTAGCTTTCTGCACAGGTTTGAACCCCATATTATCCATCTTATTAATCTGTCATTCAGTCATTTTTCTTCCAGCACCAAACGCATTACCAAAGCATTTATTTTTGAAATGTACATGTATCCACAGTCCGTATTCTGACTTGATCATCCCGGAATTGGCTTCAGGAAAAGTCTTGCTGGACTCATCTGCATCCGATTTGGAAATGGCCTGATCAGTAATCCCATGAACAACCTTCTCAGGGCATTCCATCTTGTTGTGACCCACACGACCACAATGACAACACAACAAATCCACCTTCTCATATTCCACCCGCTGAAAGAACCTGCCTGCTGATCCTTCCACCCAGACTCCGTTTGGTAACTTCTTCTCCAGGTCAATTTTGACACATACTCGGGCGAACGCCCTCTTCCCGCACCGAAAGGTATTCCCATCAATGTACATCGGCGTCCCAAATCGAGATGCAATTCTCGCTATGTTGTCTTCATCCCAACAGTAAAGCGGAAAACAGGGGAATCGAATCCAAATGGGAGTCGTGACCCCCTTGAAGGAGTAAGGATCAAAAGTAGGAGTCCACCGATCCATTCCAACAATGTGTCCACCGATAAACCACGGTCCACCATTGAGTATTTCCTCTACGGCCTCCTCCGTTCTAAATGAACAGAGGATCCAATCCATACCAATTGAGGTTAAATGAAATCTGCCATACTTGCTCCACTATTTTCTCAACTCCAAGCTGCACATAGGGAATGACACATCGCTACCCAAAACTTTGATCACCACAGAATGCCTTAAGACATTCTTATTTTTCTCCTCCATCTCTGAATTTAGCATAACAGCGACCCCATCCTCTGATAATTCAATTTTCTCACTATTCCAATCGATTTTGATGTGCTTCGGCTTAGTCCATGCATTACCAATCTCATTCAAGCTTTCTTGTTTATTTGTAACCTCCGTCACCATACCTTCTATCTTTGAATCCCTTCCAGAATCTTTAACATAATCAAGAACCGCATCCCGTTCTTGACCGTTCAAACAAGAATCATATCCAGATTTCGAAAAATCAAGATTCAGTGTACCTGGCATCACCGGTGCCTCATTCCTCGTAATAGCTTCATCTTCCACTATCACCTTCTTGCCTTTTTCTTCAACCACCGATAGACGAGACGGAGGTCTCATCCCTTCTCTGATCACCACCCCTTTACCGCCTCTACCACCAGTGCGTAGCGACACTAGAGGTCGTAGAGCAGCCATATCAACTGCAAAGATCTCCGATCATCCTTCAATGGCCGCGCCAACTGCTGTGGAGAAATGCGGGAAAAATTCAATTCGAACCCGAGGAAGAAATTCTCTCTCTAAAAAAGTGATTTTGGTTTATATTATTACAAAGTAAACTTAGTCACCACCTCATAGTTTCTAGTGTTTAGCATTCCTTCAATCACTTTTTATGAAGCTATTTGGTCTACATTCAACTGCACAAAAATCCATAATTTTGCAAAGCACCATAATATTGATTGGAGATACTTAATAATATATTACCCATTGAGTTAATGGGTTGGCTGAGGCCTTCAAGAAATCTCTAGTGCAGATAATAAAAAATACCCTCTATGAAATTAAATGTTAATAGGATGAGAGGTTCGTGGAAGCCTTGTCGGTTTATCAGATCACTTATAGGACCTTGGCCAAATCCACTCCATCCACATTAGTGTATAGGTATGAGGATGTACACCACCATGAAGTACATATTCCCTAGCTGAAAGTTTCGATCCAAAATCAAATCATAATTAAAAATAATACACATCTTTGATTAGAAGAGCTTGACGTCCTCAAAGAGCATCATCTCCAAGCTCAGTAAAGTCTAGAATTGTATAAGACCTGAACGGTTCAATCTTATGATAAGTTAGTGTGACCTAAAACCTTCTAAGTAGGATATTTGGCCTTGGTTCTTTTGAGGACAACCTTAGCTCATAAAAAGATTGATGGGAAGTTTAACCAATTTGGGAGGGACACTTCATCATGTTATAGTTTACAAAGGGGGCTCATATCAGTTAGTTGATTGTAAAGAAAATCACCTAATGTTACCTGGCAATGAGCGATTCCTTAAGAAATACTATGCTTGATGTAGCTTGACTTATAAATTAATAAAAATATTTACATGTTTTGAATCAATTAAAATTGTTCTCATTTAATCCTTAAATCTTAAATTCAATTTTCTTTTCCTTAGTAATAGATTTTCCCTTTCCCTGGGGTTAGAATCTATTAGTGATTGAATAAGCCATTTTAGACACCATCCTAGTATCAACTTTAATATGTCTATTAGATGTAAGCCCTATATCAGCATCTTGCAGACCCAAGGTTAGGTAATTCCTTCATGAGAATATAAATTTAATCTATTTATTCAATTTAAGTCCTCTCTCAGGATCCTATATACCTGAGGTTACATGGTGCTTTTCTTAGAATTTAACTTTAATCTGTCTATTTGGTATAAGTCCTTTATTGGAATCCTATAGGCCTAAGTTTACGTGATGACTTCATTAGAATTCAACTTTAATCTAACTATTAGGTGTATGCCCATTATCAACATCCTCTAGACTCGAGGTTAGGTGATGCCTTAAGTTGAATTCAACTTAAATCTAAATATTAGGAATACGTCCACTCTCGGCATCCTTTAAACCTAAGGACAGGTGATGCCTTTCCCTAAACTTCAATTCAAACCTGTCTATTAGGAATAAGTTCTCTATCAATTTCCTTTAAAGGGTGATGCTATCCTTTAGAATTAAAACTCCAAATTAGATTTCTTTTAATATGGACTACTTATTATACTACCATATTGCAGGTCTATTTATTCTCCTCATTTTTATATGAGGCCATTAGAACCTACCTACACTCCTTTTTAGTTATCTAATGATAGAAGAGTGTCCACTTGCCAATCATATATATCGCTATTATATTTTAATCCATCCTTTAATCTAAACTCAAATCCCAGTCTTTTGTTATAGACTTCAAACCAACTTTTAGTCAAACATTAAATCCCATACAATCAATTTTAGTTATTTATTTGATTGGGATTAAGATGGATAATTCAAATTAAATCATTCAAACCAAAAATCAAATCTAAATCAAGAGTCCTTTGACAAAATCCCAAGGTTAAGGACCCAAGTCCTGAAACCATTTCTAGGTGATTTTTTAGTCCCCTTGAAAACAAATAAAATTACTTCTAATTTATGATCTATCAGTTGCATATTGATCATTCTTGTTTTGAGGGTAAACCATCCAAATTTTAGCTCAATCTTACAACTTTAATCCTAAAAACTAAATTTATTTCCATATGCTACAGTACCTTCAAATAGTTATAGCCTATGACACTAGGCCCTCCCACCTTGTGGAATTTGACCTTGGGGCTTTTTCAAAACCCCTCACCTTATCAATGACTCTTTCAAGGACATTTTGTCCAGTAATTCACATATGTTGGATTTATTTTAATCCATCCTTGAACAGGGGTCAAAATGACAAAAAATAAAATACCCTTTAATGAGATTTTTTTTTGACTTTTCCCTAAAACTCAACATGGCTCAACCACATCATACCTTGAAACATACTCCAATACATTCTAAACATTATTAGGAGTTCATTGGACCCAAATCCAGGCTTTGGTTTTACCTGGTTGACCAAGTCAATAATGGTTTCCAAATCAACCATAAACCCTATTTTGCACTCATTCCTACTTCAAATTATGACTCAATCTCTTCAAACTTTCTGACCACCTATCCTAGTGACTTTGACCTAAATAGCCACATGGACCCCGGTAGTATTTAGCATGGTCAATTGAACCCATGTTGGGTCAAACTTGTCTTATTTGGGTAAAATCTTCTCATTTGATCAAATCAACCTTCTCAAACCATCAATCCTACTCCAAGTCTTAGTTTAAGTGCATTCAAATCCATCATAACTCAAATCTTGAGAGTTTGACAAAGTTAACCTTTTTTAGTTTGGTCAAATTCCTCATATTTGAGTGAAGTCCTTTTTACATTGAATAAAATAATATCAAACCCTAAAGTGCATTTAAATATGAAGTATGAGCCCAGCCATCTCACCTTGAGGCAGACCTTGGTAAGTATGACCAAGTCAACTATTTAGAATAGGTAAAATTCTTATGCCATTGATCAAACTTCTTCAAGAATCTAATTAAGCCATACCAAACCCTTAATTCAATTCTATTTTATGGTTTGAATATTTCCCAACTTTAATGCAAGTAATACATCCTTAGGTTTGACCAAAGAAAACCTAAAACTTGGTCAAACCTCTCCATGCACTTGGCTATTCATTTAAACTCCCTACATATGGCCTCACATTCCTTCCAACTCACTCAAACAGGTTGCATACACCTCCTCATACTTCATCTTAGTGAACCTCATTAATTTGACTTGTCAACTAGTAAATTTAAGCTTAAGAAAAGCTTTTCATGGTCAATCTTTCATCTAAGATTCAAGTGTATTGTTTCAAGATTTTGGAATACACTTGGCGAGTAAATAATTATCCTCCCATCACAAACTCACCATCCTTTATCCTTTTAACTGGTCAAACTAGTCAACTTAAGAATAAAACCTATTCAAATGTTCAAACTCCCTCATGCTCTCTCCCTCCTTCAAATTAGCTGGTCCTAAGACCCAATTTAAACACCAAAGCTCTTCTAAAGACTCATTAACTAAGCTAAATTTTTGGTTTAGCCTTAAGATGTAGGTTTTACACCCCTACCTACCCAAGCACCCAATAGAAATGAGATTATTCTATCCTTCCCCTAGTCATCCCAATGTCTTGGGATAGGTGTAGGGCACTTAATGAAAAGCTCTGATGCATCAGGGCCATTGATCTTAAACCCTAGTGATTAAACAAAGAAAAACACCTCATATCACTCATTCACTCAAGACCCAGCCTCCAAGCCTCCCCAGAGCTCTTCCTCATTTCATTTCAACTTTCCAAAGACTCCTCTCCACTTCCCAAGTCCAAAAAGATTGGTCAATAGGTGACAGTGGTGAGATTCTAGTGAGAAAAGCCTTAGTCTTTCCAAGGTTCATTGCTTCCAATCCAGAAATTTTTAGCCAAGGTTTCCTTCTAGAGATTTGTACAAGAACACTCCACAAGCTCAATAAACCCAAGATAACCTAAATCCATCAGTTGGATCAAGGTAAAACCTTAAACCTTGCTTTATAATATTGGTTAAAAATAACTTTCTATAAAGTGATTTTTACAAAAAATGAACAAATTCCCACAACTTATCTTCATGAAATGAAGCTCTGCTTAAAATTTTATGTCATTTAATTGTGTATATTTTGAGAACAAAGTGATTTCCTTAATCTTAGGGTTAGCAGTAGTGTGCATGAATTTGTACAATTTTTAGACTATTTATCAAACAATCAACAATCTTAATTTTATTGTTTATTAATTTAATCAAACCACAAATTTGATCTCATAATTCTACCATTTTTCTGATTAGATATTGACACACATCCAAACCACATGTTGGTGAGCAAACCTGATCTAGTGTTGACTCAGATAAATAACACACAGTGTTGCGTCGCACAATGATTGCCAATGATTATGATGATGTATTAGTAATGATTGCATACCGACACTGCGGCTCCGAGAGCATTGTGTGGCTATCCCATCTCCATTTCTTCTATCTAAACATCTAGAGAGCAACAAGTGGCCCGCTGTCACCTCCTTCGATAGCATTTGACTTTAATTTCAAAAATATGTTTTTTAAGTGTACTTAACTTCAAAAAATCATAGCAAATTCATTTTTAATGGATTTTATGATTTTGGAGTCTATGGATTTAGAATTAAATATACTTTCATTTAAAATTAGAATTAGATATAGGCCTCTCATAAATGTTAAGTAATTTAAAATGCACTCTAAATTGTTTTTAATCAATATTTTATTAAGTATAATCCCAAATGTCATGATCTTTTGGTTGGTTTCTTTTTAGGGAATCATTGAATTTTAGAGAATTTCTCCAGTAAATTTTAACCCTTATTTTAAAGTGTTGTTTAATTTTATGTTGATTTGAGTTATACTTAGGCTTAACTTTTAAAATCCCTTGTGAGTTTATTGTGGCTTGATCCCATTCAATCAAACTTCCAAATTTAAGTTTTAAAAAGAGCTTAGTGTTTTGTGAATGGTATTAATCACATTGATTGTAAATCTGGGTCATATGTATGTCAGACCTCACCTTAATTTTCAGGATATTCAATTAGTCATTTAAATTTGCATTTGGTTTTAACTTAATATGATATTGTAAGTGTCCAGCTTGTTTTAACATCTTAATGTTAACAAAGTGGGTTAAATGGGTGAGCTTTCAAGTGTACGAGTCAAAGTTTAACCCAAATATTTGGAGACTCGCTAATTCTTATGCACCTAGAATTTGCATGTTGTGTCTTGATGTACATGTGTTAAAGATTTGAGAATTTCAATTACAAATCCCTACAGCTTAGACACATGTAAGGACAAAAATTAAGGCCAATTTTAGAAATATTAGTTAAGTCATTGAAATTAAAATATACACACCATAGAGATGAGAATAAAAACTTTTAAACATGTGATACTACCTATCATGGATCGGAAGTTTGCTTATTTTAGAATCCATTAAGCTTAAAATTTAACTAAGCCAATTTAACCCTTAATAAAGCCAAAAATGCAATAAGTCTTAATAAATGCAAATTAAATGATTAAATTAAAAAAAATATTTTAAACTAACCAAAATTTAATCCTATACTCAAGAAAAATAAAATCCCCTTGCCTAGACCCTTAGTTTTAGCTTAATTTAAATTTTAGGGAAAATTAATAATTAATTAAAAATTATTTAAAATTTGAATGATATCCAAATACATGAAAACACTCTCATGGTTTATCCGTAACCTTTGTGAGTAATTCCATGTATCTTGGAATGAGTTTGGATCAAAACATTAAAAACCTTCTTAATTAATCAATTTAGAAGAACCTTTAAATACCCAAACTTTGAAAAATCATAATTAATTTTAGAAAATTCTAAATTGGCCAAACTAAAATCCATCCAACTACATTTAGGTTTAGTATTTTCTAAAAAAGTTAAACATTCAAAATTCAATTAAAGTCAAAAATTAACTTTACAGTTCATCATGGTTCAAATCCTCATCAAAACTTAAAAATTCATAACTTAACGTAAAAAAATCAAAATTTAAAAAACTTAGAGTCTAGTTAGTCATCTTAGGGTCTAATATTTAAGAAAAATATTAAATTTCTAGAAATCATTTTAATTTGAAAGTCAAATTTTGACAGTTTAAGAAATGATTTAAAAATAATTCAAAAAATTTTAAAATTCAATAATTATCCTAAAATTTCATAAAATTCTAGTTTAATTATTTAAAGAATAACTAATCATTTTAATTAAAATTCATTAATGCTTAACTCTCAACCAACTAAATTAAATCAGTCAAACTGGGTAACTCAGGCCTACGAGTATAATAACTTAGTCTTAAGGAAGTAGAATTAAACCTTGCCTCCGGGGAGTAGACGTAACTCAAGGTTTGATCGAACCACTATAAATCTGGTGTGTTCTTTCTTTTATTATTTATGCCCTTTATTTTCACATTTATTTTTATTTCGATTGACTGCATAGGTGAAATTGATAATTTATCTTTTTAATGTGAATGAAATTCGCTTCTGCATTAAGTTATAAAAAGAATTTTTTTCATTAAAAAGATTTAAAATATCCAATTCACCCCCCTTCTTGGCACATCTCAGACTTTCACAAACATATCCAAAATGTGATTTGGAATTCTTTGAATCAAATCCCAAACTTTGGTGAACCCTAGTTGACCAAATCAACCTAGGTTAACCAAATTGCTCTTTAAACCCTTTAAACTACATTACAAGCATGGAGAACTAACCAAACCTTTTGATAATTTCCAAAAAACCATAAACATTATTTAAAATGCATTGAACTATGTTTCATCCATCAAAAATATATATACTAAAAAAAATCTAGATTCCAACCCTTGGTTGGCCAAGTCAGACTAAGCTGACCAAAAGAACATTGTTCCCTTAAACAAGAATTTTTAATTGAATAAACCTATTAAACCTTGGGACCACTTCCAATATGTCCAAAATATCACTTTTAATTAGTAGAGATTTAAAATTGTTGGTCAAAGTGTGTTGACCAAGTCAACCATGGTTGACATAAACATGACATACACACTTCAAAATTTTAATTCTTATGATTTTGGCCTTATTATTAACCCGAAATCATGGGGACACATGAGTCTCCTGATAAATTTTCTCATGGTATGAACAATATGGTCGAACTAAGTGTGAAAAATAGGGTTTTATTTATTTAAATATCTACCATTTGCAAAAAAAAAATTGAAAATTGCAATTGTATATGTGTATGAACCTTATCCACACATCTCAAGAATCTAAAACCATAATTTTACCTAGTTTAAAAGTAAGTGTTGAACCATGCTAAAAAACCTATATTTTTGGATCCTAGATGTACCCAACCCAACTTGGACCCAACCAATGCATTGAATATAATCTAGAACATTGAAACATCAATCCATGTCATTCCCTTTGCATGTAAGCATCTGAGGTGGTAGGATTCCCTAAATCTACCTCTCTCCAATGATTGTTTCAATAATGACTTACCCAACAACCTATGTGCTATCTAACTCTCTAAAACCTTCCCTTTGGTATAATTGGCAAGTCCTTTACTAAAATAGCCACTAACCATAGCTAAGGCGGCAATATCTTAATCCTTAATTTATATATATGTCTTCTATAAATATCCCTAGTTCCCAAGAGTTTGAGGTTGATCATAATTTTCTAGCCTTGTAGGAACCTCCACAACTCTCTCATAGCCTTTCCATCCCTTCTATAGTTCAAGAAAACCCCAAACTAAAATGTGAGAGAAAGAAAGAGAGAGAAGGGTAATTGAAATCCAACATTAGATGCAATGGAATCAAGCCCTTGGAGCCTTCAAGGAAGTTGAAGATGATCTCTCCAGTTTTCCATAGAGTTCAAGAACAAGAAAATCTAATCACGGATTAATGAGATATCTTAATTTAAAGTTTGATATTTAATTTTCATTTTCTCATTGATCTTAATGCATGGAGCCTCTAAACTCTATTCATTGTAAGATTAGATTTCCATTATCCTACATTTAAAATTCCATTATGTTTGGATGGTTTGATCGAATGATTTAAGAAATTAAAGTTCAAGTTTAAAATGAGTTCAAGTCCTTCAATCAATCCAAGTAATTTGATCGGCTGATAAGATAATACATCAAAGAAAATTTTCATTCAAAAGAATTCAAACAAGACACTTTAATCCTACTAGCGAGCTACTTTGTCACATCCTAGAACTCTATCTAAACTTTGTGCAATATGAAAGCCCTTAGCATTGCTAAATCAGATAAGTTACTATAGTGGCATATTATAGCATTCATACTCATTTCTAATTAAAGGCAATGATTGGGCACCCACGATTAATTCTTTTAAATTAAATAAAAATAATAATTTCTTATAACATCTAAAAATTAAAAAAATAATTCATCCATATTTAGTGTTCTTGGACTTGTTGGAAATCTCTTAGCCTCTACTCTTTATTAAAAATATTTTCAAGAGCTTCGAAATGTGCATACTGTGATAATGCAATTTGATTATTTTCTAATTTTGTTGTATATCTCATGATCCAATGGCCAAAATTTTCCTCCAATATGGATGGTAAATATGAGGGTGCATCCCTGAGATACCCTAATTTTCTTAGATCAAGATTTAATTATATTTTCTATTATTTGAATTTTCAAGTTTATGGGTCCATTTTGGACCCATCATTTTGAAATTTCATAACTTTTCATACACTTAGAATTAAAATTTCATTTATCCATGTCATGTTTAAATGTATATTAGGGTTAGCTATCCACTAATTTCATCCAATACTAATTAGTTTATATCTTACAGTAAATCATGAAAGTTATAGATATATTTAACATGGTGATTGATTTTTTAATGTAGGGAGACTTTCATGAACCCAAATTTAGTGGGTCTAAAGCACATGTATTCTTAGTCCCAAGCTAACCAAGACGGGGGGGGGGGGGGGGTAATTGGTAATTTTAAAAAAAATTCTTTTCACAAAGAATAAAAATTGCCATAAACCAAAATCACACCACAAAAATAAATGCGGAATTAAAAGTGCGGAAGCAAGAAATAAGAACACAGAATTTATAGTGGTTCGGTCAACTCAAACCTACGTCCACTCCTTGGAGGCACTCCCAAGTATTTCACTACAAAACGTGACTCTCCTTTAGCCCCCAAGGCTAGGCGGAGAGCCTCACAAGAACCTCCTTTTTTGACACCCCGGCAAGGCAGAGAACCTATCTCCTTTTGCTTCCTCCTGAAGCTGGCAGAGAACCACGACCAAAAGCTAACTCCTTACCTCCTACCAACCTTTCCACGGAACGAGAAACTCTAGATGAAGAACAATCAGAGCGATCCTTGAAGCAACCCTTGTGAATCCCCTCACAAGCTCCCCCTCACAAGATCCTCTCTCTCTCCTCTCTCTCTTCTCTCCTCAAGGTCTTTCAGGTCAAGGCAGCAGCCAAAGGTTTTCCAAAAATGTTGAACATGAGCTCTTAAATAGAAGAGCTTCAAAGGAGCTCATTAATTACAAGTTGCCAACTGGACATCGGCCTGGCCGACCAGTATAAAACTCAGAAGATCGGCCAGAGCATCGCCCTGGATACACTTCTGGATCGATTGAAAATTTGGCTTGATCGTCCAGGCCGATATCATGATCGTCTTGGCCGATCAATTCAAATTAGAGGAAAATCGTCCTGAGAATAGCCCTGGATACGAGCTGCCGTATTTATCGTCCTGAAGTAACTTAAGTTTTTTGACTGGACTCGCTCGGCCGATCCTGCGATTGTCCAGGACAATATGATCGTATCAATCATCCTTATATTTACTTCCCTTGATTTCCTGATCAATTAAGGCATAATTTGATAATTTCGTCCAGGTCGATCAAGGATCGTCCTGGCCGATAATTTAAAAATACAGTATACCTTAATTGTCTATGGAGGCAACTTCTTTCTGTTTTGAGCATATCGTCCTGGCCGATACACGTATCGTCCAGGCCGATATGTTAATGACGGCTGCCTTAATTAAGAATTTTTATTTAGACTTTCTGTTTTAAGCCTAATCGTCCAGGCTGATAAAAAAATCGTCCTAGCTGATATGAGTAAAAACAAAAATTTTAAGTCTCTCAAGTGTGTGTGTGTGTAGGGTTACTTAGCATCAGTCTCTTTGACCATTACAAGTAGACTCAAAAATTGAAAGACAAAAGTACAGACTGACTCAATCTTAAACCTACGCAATCTTGAACTGGCTTTGTCTTGTTCGTCCGATCTTCGATTCCTGAAAAGTTAGAAGCAACAAGCAGTCTAAGAGAAATAGTGTTTGTCAATCATCAAAACATAAGTCATGAAAATAGATTTGCAACATGGTTGACCAAAATATGCCTTATACACTTTATAAATTTAAAAATCATGATTTAGGATTCACAATAGAACCAAACTCTTGGGGACTATGCATTGGATCACCAAGAACCTACTAAAAAAGTTTCAACCTATGGGTCCACCTAATTTAGTAAATGTGTCAAAAGTCAACCCTTGCATAATTAAAATTTTCTATTACTCTAGTAGGTGCCCAATGGTCCCATACACCTAACCTATGAAGCCCAAGCCCTGGTTTGACCAGAGTCAACCAATTGAGATGTACCAAGAGGTCCAACATAACATTTTTAAGAACAATATCTACCTAAACCAATCTGGCCTGAACCATTACTTTGGTCAGCTCTTAAAATACTCCAGGAAAATGACCCAGTAGACCCATCCCTTAAATTTGATGGGTCAACAACTGAGTTGAACCAAGCTTCTCAAAACCCATTAAATGGACCTCCATGCCAACCTAGCCCAAAATGGCTTAAGCCAACACATGGGTGGGTTCTAAAAGCTTCATTGAACATGTATAAACCCTCTCAATCCACAAGGTTTACTAAGGCTCCCTAACCATCTAAAATAACCACTTTCATATCATGGGTTCAAGCTTAACATCCTTGCCACTTGGACTGATGAGCTAATACTTTCCATAATGATCCATTGGCTCATATAGCTCAGTCCCAAGTTGCCTTGGATAAGTGACATGGCATGCATGTGGCCAACTTAATGGTTGGTTCATTTTCAAATTTTTACAAAGGCTTAAGGTTTACTCAAGTAGTTTCCCTAGACTCCTAGCCCTAGCCTCCTCCAAATCTTTATGAACCTTCCTTACTTCAAGAAAACCAAAAACAAGGAAGAGAGAGAAAGAGAGAGAGAAAAAATAATCCATATGCATCTTCTAATCTAGCTAGATCTAACTCTTGAGGTATTCTTAAAGATTAAAGATGAGCTCATGACCATTAAAATAAGCCCAAGATCAGTAAAATCCATCCACTAGTTAGTCTTAATTTCCTATTTAAAGTTTTAAGATCAATCTCAAAATTATCCCAGATCTTAGTGCATTGAGTATCAAAACTCTAGGGATTTAATGATTAGATCATCATGATCATATATTTCAAATTTTATCCAATTTCAATGGTTAGATAAAAAAATTATGAGAAACTAAAGATTTTAGCCCATTTTGAATTAAATTGGTTCTCTAGTGCATTCATATGCATGTATGTTCAACCCAATAAGAAATGGGGCATTCAGCATAATCAGAAAACCCAAATAAGCCACATCAAAAGAACTAAATAGCATAGAAGTTCCATGGAATTGAACATATATTTTTTGGTTTGTATAACAATGACATGGATCCATATGTTGTGTCCATTCACTTTGCGGAGGATCAAATGGCACCGATATGGTACTGACTTTGTTAAGTAACATTTTACAAAGCACAATCGTTCTTCCACGTGTCCCAACATGTGTAACCCCAGAGAAAGTCAGTGCCATTTTAAATTCAATAAAATTGAATTTAAAAAGTAAATAATTTCTCAAAAACTTTAATAAGAATTGAAACTTCTTTATAAATCCAAATTTAGTGTTCTTGGGCTTGTTGGAAAGCTATTGATCTCTATTTGGTTTTAAAAAATAATCCTTAGAGTGTTCGATCATTGGATCTTGAATTAAACACAAATATTTTAATTCTAATTTTCTTGAATTTCTTAAGATCCATTAGTTAAATTTGAATTTTCAAGTTTATGGGTCCATTTTGGACCCATAACTTTTAAAATTCATAACTATACATATATTAAGAACTAAGTTTTCATTTGTCTATTGTGTGTTTATATGTATGCCAGATTTAGTTTGCCACTAATTTCACCCAATTCTAGTAACTGTAACTCCTACAATATATCACCAAGGCTATAAAAGATTTTAGCTTTACTGATTATTTTTTCAACATAGGGAGGCTTCAATGAGCCCAAAATTGGTGGGTTTGCTGTACATGTATCTTTTCAACTATGTTTTAAATTTCACTGCATTTGGAGGTCATTTGGTCTATCATTTAGCCAACCTAAGACTCATGTAAAAATTGGACCTAGGACCTTTAAAAATTCATAGTAAAACTTTTTAACTCAAAAAAATTACATATATTATATAAAAATGCTCAGAATTGGAAGCTTAAAAAAGCAAAATTAAAACTCTTTAAAATACATTCGGCATAAATTTTAATTTAATAACCAAAGAAATTAACTCTTTAATTATAATAAATAAACAAATAAATATATAAATTACTAAAATAATTTAAACACTTGAAATCATCCCTAGAGGTCATTTAATTTATTTAGGGAAGATTTTAGGAGTTCTGAAATTTATTTAGTGCAAGATAAGAAAATGACTATAATTAATTAATTAATTAATTACAAAATACATTAAACTTTAATATTTAATAACTAATTTTGGAATTGATCAAACCCAAAAGCATTTGACTCATCTCTGAATCTAATATTTATTTAATAAAAATTCAAACTTCAAAATTTATAATAAATCAAAATAGTCAACATTTGGGTCAAACTTAATACATCAAACCTATAAAATCCATAACTAATTCCAAAAAATTATTAATTTAGTAAACTCAAAGGCATTAGACTCATCTCAAGGTTTAGTACTTATAAAAATATTAAAATTTTAGAAAAATAATGAAAATCAAATTGGCAAGAAATGGACCCCACGTAAAATTTATTAAATTTTTTATTAAAATATAAAAAATCATTAAATCATCAATTCATTCAAATAAATTAGTAAAACAAAATTAAATAAATAACCAACATTCCTCTCATTGAATTTTTTTATGATGGACTACCTCGAAATATAGGGTTA
The DNA here is from genome assembly GCF_001605985.2 of Dendrobium catenatum. Classification (NCBI taxonomy): domain Eukaryota; kingdom Viridiplantae; phylum Streptophyta; class Magnoliopsida; order Asparagales; family Orchidaceae; genus Dendrobium; species Dendrobium catenatum. Next base: position 529,737 of record NW_021318590.1, read on the forward strand.
GGTGTACTAAGGAGGCTTTGGTACATGTTCCCATTGTGATAACACTACAAACAAATTTGATAGAATGTAAATTTGAAAATTATAAACTTTATAAATTAGTAATAAATTAAATTAAATTAATTTAAAAATTATTAATAAAATACTTAGACTTTATAGGTTTTATACCCTTGTGCTTGCTTCCTTTTAGCATTGAAAAGGTGTATTGACTTGGGAAGCTTTAAGGATCAAAATATATAATTAAAATAGAAGACTCCATGCTATCAATCTATTAAAATCTTAAAGCATTGGTAGTATTACAATATTTAGTACAGGATATACTAATCAATAGCTTCTAGCACTTAGAAGTTGTTGAATGTTTTGTTCTTTAAAACCTAATGATAAATAACTTCAATAATCAAACAACTTTAAGAAAAATTTTAAAACCTCTAAATCATTAAAATTTAAATTCAATCTATCATTTAAAGAATCTGAATAAATAAACTCATTTATAAACAAGTATAAACTAATAAAGCCTAGGAACTATCCAAGCCACACAACCATTATACATATAATTAGATGGATTGCTAGGATAACAAACTCTAGCCTAGGTTGGAAGTTAGTGGAGGTTGATAGACCTCAAAGAACTAGCCAGAGGAATATCAAGAGGAGGTGAATTGGTAATTAAAAAAAATTCTTACTTCAAAATAATAATAATAATATTTTTGAAATAAAAATTTCAAAAATTGATAATAACATATTTTAGTTGAATGCAGAAATGAATGATTTTTTTCAAATATATTAAATTAACTATGATGATATTCTGAATTTCAAAAAAAAAAAAAATCACCAATTTTCCAGAGAAGTTCTAAAAAAATAAAAATTAAAAAAAAAAAGTAAAAGGGTGAAAAGGAAAAAATACACCAAATTTTTTATAGTAGTTCGGTCAACCTTGGCCTATGTCCTCTCCCCGGAGTCCTCTACTTTGTGTATTGCACTAGAAATAAGTGACTCTCCATTTTCCCCCATAGCAAGGTGGATAAGCCTTTAAAAAATCCCTTTCACCAAACTGTGGTGCGATGAAGTGCCCAAAGCTATGTCACCCTCCTAAAGATGGCAGCAAACCTTCAATCACTTTCTCTTTACTGGAGATGCATATTACCTCAGCTCCTTTTTCTCCCTCTTAGAGAAAGCAGAGAACCTCAACTTCTTTTTCTCCCTCATTGAGAAGGAAGAGAACCCACAGGATTTAACTTTAAAGCCTCTCTCCCAAGAGAAACATCAAGGACTCACAAAGCCACATGAAGAATCAAATGCAGGTAAGCCTGGAGAAACCATGTGATCCTTTCACACTACTTCTTCCTCATGCTCAACCTCACCCTCTTCTTTCTCACTCACCAAAGAGTTCTCAAGAAATTATTCTCTCTCAAATTTCCTAGTCATATACTCCTCTCTCTTTTACCAAGAGATTTTTCAAGCATTACATAAGTATTAGGCTTCAAGAAACCCTAAAAATTTAAGTTGGTCATATTTATTTGTATAATATGATCGAAATTCATCTAGTATGAAAAGTTCAAAAAAACTAGACCAATCTAGTATGATACAAATAGTCATTCAGACGAACTATTCAAATTTTTGAACACATTGTATAATATGATCATGAGCTCATCTCGTATTTATTATCTATTTAATTTCTTTACATTTATAAGGGATGATCTATGGGATGATAGAAAATTATTTCTATCAATCATTTTGTACTAGTCTCATTGTATAATAAAATTAGTTAATTTCAAAAGGGCCAACCAATCTGATGTAAATATTGTACAATACAATTAGTTCAGAAATTATGGATTCATTTCGTTTGATATTAGGGAGGACCAAATTTCATCTCTGTTAATCATATGGTACAATTAAGATCTTAATGTATAATTAAGATCATACAATACAAATTTCTATCGTTAATTAAACCATGATTGACTGGCTATTTGTAGGAGAAATTATAAGTAAGATTACAACATTTCTTATAGCAAGATTAGAATTATATAGCATGACTAGGTCAAAAAATTTATTTTTGAATTTATTACATAATTTATCTAGTTTTTAGGGTTTACAAATCAAAATAAATTATACAGTATGATACGCATCATATAGTATGATTAGTTCAATACCATTAATTATTTAATTAGCTGATAAATTTTTTTTTGAGTTACTAATCATATAGTATGATTGTTAGTCATACAATATAATTATGTAAAAAAACATCTGAGGTTTTCTTCACTCCCCTTGTGTGTGTGTGTGTGTGCATGGTTACTAACTGTATGCTCCCTTATGTAGCTAGACTAAATAAATAGAAAATATTAAAAAAATTAAAATTGCCAACTCTTTAACTTGACACACTATTCTACCTAAGCTTGAGTCTTCAGTAGTCTTGAGCGGTGTATGTTTTTTCCTAAAATATTAGCACACACATAAAAAACACAACATCTAGTGTTCACACTAAGAAAAATAAAATATTCAATCAATAATATTTGTTATTATCAAAATTACAAGCTATGGATCTTGGATTGCAACATAGGCTACACTACTATTTTCATTTCCTTACTAAGTGCTTTGCTTAGAGAGTACTTTGAGTATGTTTATTTATTTTCAATAATTTAAATTTCTTATATTTTAAATTTCTATTTGTGTACTAAAGCTCTTTAAGGATTGTATTAGAAGTATTAGCTCATTACAAAACTTCTTTACACTTTCACATGCTTTTATATGCTTCATATTTTTTTTTAAATTCCTACAAGAGTCAAAGTATAATATGCCTAAGAAGGATGTATAAATGTATAAGTCATTGAAAAAGTAAAATTTATATAGATTGAGTTGTATAACATCTTAAGTTATAGAAGAATCAAATATACATGCTTATATATATATATATATATATATATATATATACATGCTCCAAAAGAATATATCATTTCCTTTGGTGGTTACTCTCTTCTGGAATTACATAGAAGACATAGAGCTTAAATATCATAAGCAAGTTTTTTTTTAATCTATATATATGGTCGGATTAGAAATCAAGGTTTATTGTGGTAGAGCCTAGCCACCTTTCTTTCTACAGAGTTTGAGTATGCTGCAAATTACTAAATCAATGAATAAAGAAATTGATTTTTATATTAAGCTTTTAATTTATTACATTACTCCATGCATTACATTCAAATGGGTAGTTGATTGCTTTAGTGGGTAGAACATTTTTTAGGTTTCTTTCAGTATATAGGTTCCATATTTTGTTGGATCATGTATACTAGTTATATGTTGATACAGTACGTACTTGGTGTCATATATGCCAATACATTTACTTATACATGAATACATGCACGAATTATATTTTTTCAACTTATGTTAAGAAAAACTTATGCCAACGAGGGCAAGGTAGAGGGGTCCTCATTCATCCAGAGGATTTTATTACTTTAAATTTGGTATAAGGTCATCATTCTGACAAAATTTCTTTAAAATATTGGAAGTTAGAAAATTTAGTTAGGCTAATTAAATAAGATAAAATGTAGCCTTTTAGTGAGTCATCTTGTTAGTTTCATTTAAACTCAAAATTAAAATTACTCATCTTAAGTCGTAAATTTTAAAGTATGATTCATCCTTTGATCTCTTAGGGTAGAGCTTAGTCTATCATGCATTACATCTAAGGAAATTGATTTGGTATTAGGATTGTTAACTTGCAACTCAATCCAAGCAAGTTTAAGTCTAGATTGTAAAGACCTCTTCATTCTTTGTACATTTCTACTCAATTCATTTAAAATAAAAAAAAGTCTAAATCTAAATTCTATGGAAAATTAAGGATTTTATAATCTAAATCTTATACATTAAATCTTGTTAGCTCAAATATTTCCTTATATCCATATGTCTTTAGAAATCTATAGTCTTCACTTTAAACGAGAGTATTCTTTTAGGAGATATAGTTAACTATAGGAGCTTGCCCCTTATGGAGTCTATAACTCATAATAAAATAAACCCTATCTTAGTTTATTTCTAAGGTAGGGGAAAGATTTTTGGAATGAAGGCCTAAGATTTAAATAATAGAATAATTTCATAACTAAAATGATAGGTGAGTGTTTATTTTATCTTTTGGAGCTATTTGAATGTTCCCTAAATAGCATTTAATCTTGAATGGAAAGTTTCTCATCTAAAACTAATAGTGAAACATTAATCTACCATTAAGGATGGTATAACATTCATCTCTACATATTTGATTAATGAAATCCAAAATATAAATTTAAAAGTAAATTTTATTTGACATTGCATTTTGGACTTTAAATTTGTCCACAAGTAGGTCCTAGTCATATTGAATAAATTGTTTATAATTAATTTACTTGTTTAAGGTCATTAAAGGTTGATTTGAATTTAATTTTAAGTGTTTTAGGGGTTTTTCATTTATTCTAAGGGTGTTTTGATTGTTGAAGTTGTATACATTTATGTTTTAAAGAACATAGTGCTCAATAACTTCAAAATGATAGAGCTATTGAGTAGCAAGTCCTAGGCTAATATTTGTAATTCTATCAATCTTCCAAAATTAAGGTAGATAGTGTTAAGAGAGTTACTATTTGCACGTTTTACATTCTTACAACTTATATAGTTTTAATTATTCAAAATATTATTGTTTTAAGTTTTATTTTCTCCTAACACTTTTTAGAAAAAATTATTTTTGCTCTTGTGTGAACTAATATTTCAAGAAAATCGAACTCTAGTCTAATGAAGACTTCAAATCAAATTCAGCATGAGATAGTTTGTAAATTGAAGCTTGTACTTTTTCATTGTATTGAGTTTGAGAGGGAGTGATTGTAATTGAGTAAATAAGCACACACACACACATACACTTGGGCAGATCATTAAAAATTTATACTGATCGTACATGATAAACTTAGTTCATACGAGACGATCAGTCAGTTATCCCCTCGTTAGAGCAATGGAATGAATAAGGGATGAGATAATTTTTCTAAGTTCTAATCATCCAAATGAAGGTTTATTCATCCCAGGACGAATTGCTCTTTGGAAATTTTTTATCTAGACGAGCACCTATTCGTTCCAGGATGAAATGCTCTCTGGAAAATTTTCATCCAGCCAAAATTCAATTCATCCCAGGACGAAATTATGCTCTCTGAAGAAATTTTGTCCAGACAAAATTCATTTCATCCCAGGATGAAATGCTCTCTAGAAAATTTTCAACCAGATGGTTCAAAATGCTCTCTGGAAAATTTTCATCCAGATGAACCACAGTTTGTCCCAGGACAAAATATTTTGTCCTTTAAACCTTTGACAATGTCTTGCAGTTTGATGATCTGACCCTTGAAATAATCGTTCGTCCCGGGACGAATATATTTCGTACGGGATGATGCTCGTGTACGAAGTCAATTTGTACCAATATACATTAGGTTCATATGCAACTGATTTAAGTAAATTCATCTAGGATGATCCACGTTCGTACGGGACGATCCACGATCGTACGAGATGACCCACTTCGTTTTGACTTGAATTTCAGCAATTTTTGGACGGTTTTTTTGTGTCTTTCCTGTATAAAGTCCAATTAAAACTACCTCTTAATCTTTTTTTTTTTGCTTACTGAACATCGTGCCAATTGAAAGGAAAATCAAGGAGAGAGTGTAAAAGAGAGTGTGAGAGAGTGTTTGAAGGAGATTTCTTACTACTGGAGCGTGAAGGATTCACTTGGTACTCAAAGGTAAGAATCTCTACTTATGGTTTTTGATTACTTCACTCTTTTCTCTCTTCCTTTTAGATTTCTTGAGAGAAGATCTGTCAAGGAGATCTGGTTCTCTACCGACACTTGGAGAGTATGAATAGCCGAAGGGTTCTCTGCTGACACTTGGAGAGTGTGAATACCCGAAGGGTTCTCTGCCCACACTTGGAGAGTGTGAACAACCGAAGGGTTCTCTGCCTACACCGGAAGAGTGTGAAAGGATGGAAGGTTCTCTTCCTAGACCAGGAGAGTATGAAAGGATGGAAGGTTCTCTGCCAACACTGGGAAGAGTATAAAATGACGTAGGTTCTCTGCCGCACCGGGTAGTGATGGAAGAGAGTTTTGCAAAGGCTTCTCCACCTTGCTGTGGGTGCAAAAGGAGAGTCACTAGTGGTATTAGTTCAATACTCAGAGGGTGCCTCTAGAGAGTGGATATAAGTCATGTTTGACTGAAACACTATAAATCTCGTGTTTTTTATTTTTTCTGCTGCCTTTTATTTTACTGTTTAACTTGTAGTTGAAAAACCTTTTTCTACAAAAACTCATTAAAGTTATTTTTCGATATAAAATTTTAAAAAGGGATTAATTACCAATTCACCCCCACTCTTGGATAGCCGCTGGGATATAACCTTAGGTTTAACAACCTAATTCATATTATACAAGTTTTAACATGTGGTATCATGCTTTGTTTCAAAATCATAAGTTTAGACTACTTTTTGATTAACGTAGATGGCTACATTTGGAAACCGAAATACACCTGAGGGTTACTCTATAACTAGACCTCCATTGTTCGACAATATTCCTTTTGTTTTTTAGAAAACACACATGTCAACATTTTTACAGTCACTTAATTACAGAATGTGGATCTTCGTTTAGGAAGGTTACACCAAACCAATTAGATTAGTTGATGGAGTTAGAGTAGAAACACCTTTTGTGGACTGGATTGTAGAAGAATGTGACTTAGCACAATTAAACACCAAATGCTTAAGTAGTTTCTTTTGTGCTCTTAAATCAGAAGATTACATACGGGTTTCTACTTGCAAGAGTGGAAAGGATATATGAGATAGACTTTGTATAACTTATGAGGAGACTAATGAAGTTAAGCAATCTTGACTTAATATATTGTTGCAAGATTATGAACTGTTTTGCATGAAACTAAATGAATCTATTTATGATATGTACATAACATTCACACAAATAGTCACCTCTTTACATGCATTAGGTAGGGAACTAATGAATGCTGAAATGGTTAATAAGATACTTTGCTGTTTACCTACTACTTATGATGCAAAAATTACTACAATTACAGAGTCTAAAGATCTAAACATTTACTCTATTGATAATCTTCTTGGTTCGCTAATTGCTTACGAGCAAGGAGTTAGCCAAAGAAAGATTGATGCAGGTGAACCATGAAAGGAGAAGAACATAGCACTAAAAGTGGAGGAGTCTGAGAGTGAACACTCACAACCTGAGGATGAATATGACATCACACTAATGACTAGACAACTCAAAAGCTTTTTGAAGAGGAAGCAGAGGAGATCCCAATAATGGAATAGAGGTAAATTTAATAGAAATGCTAAGGTTTCAAATGATGTGATTTTCTATGAGTGCAGGAAACCTGGACATATAAAGACAGATTGTCCAAAACTTAAAGCCACTCCTAGCAATGAGAAGGTAGAAGAGAAACCATTTATGAAGAAGGGCAAGAAGAATTTCCAAAGAGCTTTTTGGGTGGACTCAGCCATCAGAGACAGCAAAGGAAGAGGAAGTCACTAATCTGTGCTTAATGGCCGATAGTCTTGATCAGTTAGATCAAGAAGAGGTATGTTACTTAACTTATGATGAACTTTTTGAAGTTTCTGAACACATGCATGATGCATATAGGAAAATAAAGAAAATGCATGCTAGTCTAAGCTTAAAATTTGAGGAACTACAAAAGAATCATGAAATCCTTAGGAAAATTCATGCTTTAATTGATGACAATCACATGAAATAACTTGATGAGTTTGATGACTTGAATAAAAAATCATGAAAGTTTAAAATCATCCTATGCAGAACTTCAGAAAGATTTTAAAAATTTTAAGGATGAATCAGAGAGCAAAATCTATAGGATAAATTATACAAATAAAATTTTGGAAGATATGAATTCATTTTACAGATTGAAGATAAAAGCTCTTAAGAATAATAAGATACCCCCTAAACTTGAAGATTTCACTGATCCTACTTTGTATCCTAAATGTATGCAATCCTTAAATAAACAGATTAATAATAGAAGACTTAGGAATCTATTTCCAAAAGTCAAATGTAATAATTATGGATTGTTTGGACATATAGCTCACACATGTACTTTGAAGAAGAAAACTTATTTGGTGTGGAGACCTAAGATGCATAAAACTAGATATATCATACACGCATCTGATTATAAATTGCCAAAAGGAGAACCCAAACTTGTTTGGGTTCCCAGGTCTAATGGTTGATAATTTTATAGGGTCGCTCTCACACAAGACCTCATGAGAGCATATAGTACCTAGACAACGGATGCTCAAAGCATATGACTGGAGATACTGCACAATTCATATCGCTGGAAGTCAGGAGTGAAGGCAAGGTTACACTTAGAGATAACACCACAAGGAAGGTGATTGGGATAGGTATAATTGGAAATTTTAAGAATTTTTACATTGAAAATGTGTTATTGGTAGAAGACTTAAAGCATAATTTGTTAAGTATAAGCCAGCTATATAATAAAGGATATTGTGTAAAATTTTTTCCTACTAGCTGCATATTAAGCCTAAATGGAAATGATGTTTTGAATAGAATAAGGGTAAATAATGTGTAAATGCTATATTTGAATTGTATTCAATCTTCTACTACTTTTTGTTTAAAAACTATTTCTGATAAGTCATGGCTTTAGTATAGGAGACTTTGTCACTCTAGCATGAAAAACCTTAGGAGGATTTCCCAAAAGAACTTAGTAAGAGGTATACCAAAACTAGACTTTACTAAGGACCACTTTTGTAATAAATGTCAATTAGCAAAATAGGTGACGTCATATTTTCAGTGCAATAAGGATCTTAGAACTAGTAAACCATTGAAAATTTTGCATATGGATCTTTTTGGACCAGTTAAAACTGTAAGTCTAGGAGGGAAGGTATACATATTTGTAATAGTGGATGATTACTCTAGATTCACATGGGTTAGATTTCTATTTCAAAAGAGTGAATCATTTGAGGAATTTAAAAACTTTTCGAGTTGGATTCAAAGAAAGATAGGATGTGAAATTATGACTATACAAAGTGATCATGGAGGAGAATTTAAAAATGAAAGATTTGAGAAATTTTATAAGGAGAAAGGAATTGATCACAACTTTTTTGCACTTAGAACCCCTCAGAAGAATGGGGTAGTCGAAAGAAAGAACAGAACATTAATAGAAGCCACCTGAGCCATGTTGGCAGAATACTCACTTCCTAAATACTTTTGGGCTGAGGCGATTAGCACTGCATGTTATGTTCTGAATAGGGTGAATGTGAGATATAAATTAAATAAAATACCCTATGAGTTGTTAAAAGGAAGAACACCTAATTTGTCACATTTGCATATTTTTGGTTGCAAGGTGTTTATTCATAACAATGAAAAATCTACCTTAGAGAAATTTGATCCAAAATCAGATGAAGGAATTTTTGTTGGATTCTCAAGTGTTGGAAAATCTTTTAGAGTATTCAACAAAAGAACTTTAGTAATTAAAGAGATCACACATGTTGTATTTGATGAATCTGGAATTTTGGAAGAGCCAAATATTGTAGAAGATGAGATTGAGGTTAACTCCCTAAAGAATGATAAAATAAATTTGAAGACAATTCGGAAGAAAATTTGGAGATAGAAAACCCTTTGTCTATAGATTTAAGTTTTTCTAAAAATCACCCAAAAGAGTTGATAATTGGTAAACCTAGTGAGGGTGTAAGGACTAGGCATGGATTAAACAAAGAAGTAAATCATTCATCCTTTATTTCAACTGTAGAACCCATAAATATTGATCAAGCACTTTGAGATGAATTTTGGATTTTGGCTATACAAAAAGAGTTAAATCAATTTGTAAGAAATAAAGTTTGGGAAATAACTCCAAGTTTAAAGGATCAAAGTGTAGTTGGAACTAAGTAGGTTTTTAAGAATAAAATGAATGAATCAGGAGTAGTCATTAGAAATAAGACTCGATTGGTGGCTAAGGGGTATAATCAAATTGAAGGGATTAATTTTGAAGAGTCTTTTTCTCCTGTAGCTAAACTTGAAGCAATTAGGGTTTTGCTAGATTTTGCCTATTTTAGAGGATTTAAACTATACCAAATGGATGTAAAAAGTGTCTTTTTAAATGGGGTAATTCAAGAGGATGTTTTTGTAGAACAACCTCCAGGTTTTGAAAATTCTAAACACCCAAATCCTATTTTCAAATTAAAAAAGGCATTATATGAATTAAAACAGGCATCTAGGGCTTGGTATGAGAGATTGAGCACCTTCCTACTTGAAAGATCATTTGAAAAAGGAAGTGTGGATACAACTCTCTTTTTGAATAAGTTTGGAAAGGATATACTCATTGTACAAATTTTTGTTGATGACATTATCTTTAGATCTACAAATAGAAATCTTTGTGATGATTTTTTTAAAATAATGAGTAGTGAATTTTAGATGAGTCTAATGGGAGATTTAAGTTACTTTCTAGGCTTTAGCATTAAGCAAATTAAGGAAGGTATATTTCTTAATCAGTCAAAGTATGTTAAGGACATCCTCAAAAAGTATAAAATGGATAATGCTAAACCTGTTAGTATACCTATGAGTTCCTCAGTTCAGTTAGATAAGGACCCTAAGGGAAAATCTATTGATTAAAAGAAATTTAGAGGGATAATTTGATCTTTGCTTAACTTGACATCTAGCCGGCTTGACATCATGTTTAGTATTTATTTGTGTGCAGGATTTCAATCAGATCCAAAAGAATCACATTTGACAGCAGTAAAAAAGGATTCTAAGATATCTGTTAGAAACTCAGAACTTAGGAATTTGGTATCTTAAGTTTAGCTCTTCATTTGAAATAATTAGTTATTCATATTCTGACTTTACAGGTTATAGGGTTGATAGAAAAAGCACGTCTGAAACATGTCAATTTATTTGAAACTCTTTAGTCTCTTGGTCCAGTAGAAAACAAAATTCAGTAGCTCTATATACTACTGAAGCTAAATACATTGCATTAGAAAGTTTTGTGGCACAAGTACTTTGGTTGAAATAACAGTTGATTGATTTAGGATTATCTATAGGCACTATTCCAATTTATTGTGATAACACTAGTGCTATTTGTATTTCAAAAAATCATATTCAACATTCAAGAACCAAAGATATAGACATTAGGCATCATTTCATAAGGGATCATGTATTCAAAGGAGAAATTGAACTCACTCATGTTTCTACTAAAAATCAACTTGCAGACATTTTTACAAAACCTTTAGCCTTTGACACTTTCAGTGCATTAAGAACAAGGCTTGGTGTGATCGATTTAAATGCTTAATTAAAATATTTTTACAACATTGATATGTGTTTATTACTTAATGTTTTGGTATGTATTTATGAGTTTGTTATTTTCTGTATTTGTGATTTTGTGATTTTATGTATTTTTCTATTGTGTTTTTATTATGTATGTGTTTTAGTTTTTGACTGAGTGCATGTTTATGAGAAATTTAAGTGAAAATCATCCAAGACGAAATTAATTTTGTACTGGAAGAATTGTGTAATGTGTCAATCATCGAATTTGAACAGTTTGCATGCAGTTTTTTAGTTTTTATTTTTCACTTCATTTGTACCATCGTCATGATCGTCTGGATGAAATTTTGAAACGACTAGATGATTGATTGTCAGTTAAACGGATAAGGTCATTTTTAATACTTATTTGATTGAAAAATATAAGTTTTGAAAAATAATTAATTTTCTTTGAGAATAATTTGAATTTTAATTCTAAAATCAAACATTCATTAATGATAATTAATCACCTTGAAAGGTGAAAATAAAATCCCTTAATGAATTTAGATTTAGGATTATAAATTTGATCCTAAATATCATAGCCAAATTTGGGAGAGAACTTCATATGATTCCAAAGGATCAAAATGGTGTTCAATCATATATTTAGCTATGATAATTTGGATATAGCATCATTAATTTTGTACCCGAATTTGCAACAATGACTGACATGTATCACCGGAGGAAGAAAATATCATTCATTGTCTATTATTCGAATACAATAGTAATGATCACCATTTTTTTGTTTGAATTCTAAAAGATAATTAATTGAAGGTTTTGAAAACTTTATTTTGAAAATCAGGTCTAAGTTTCTAAATCTCCTACGAGCGCAAGCCCTCGTAGTTAATTACATCGTAGGAAAATTAGAATTTTCCTATGAAAACTCTTGATTAAAATAACGGTAGAAATTTTATTTGGAGTTTCGAAGTTCGATATCAAAGGAGGTTAAGGGTTGGAATTTTTAATCAGGATTGTTTCGATATTTGAACACTTATTTCTGTAGTCAAAGGAAGAAATGTAAGAGGCATTTGGGGATTCTGAATTACTTCAGAAACACCTCAATCTATCCTAAGTGTTGGGCTTGAATTTGATTGAAAGTGATTTAAGTTTGAATGGTCAATTTTATTAGAAAGTTGGGATTTAATTCTCGGAGGTTGAGGTCTTATAGCCCGAGCTTGCCTCAGAACCTAAGTCTAAATTGGGTACTAAAAATTAACCCGAACGTAGCTAGTGCAATGCAAATCTGGTCTTATCTAGGCCTGGATTGGGGAGCCAGCTAAGCCACCTAGGCGTTTTTAAATTATGAGTCCGGTCAATTTATGTAGAGTGGTAGGGATGTTGTTTAAGAAAAGTTTTTGAGAACGGGGCTGACATCTAGAGCGGATCCTAATTGGCCCCTTTGGACTTATGTGGGTGTTCTTGATTGCTTAAGCTAAAAATGCAATTAAAAGTTTTAGAAATTAATTTTATTTCTAATGCATGCTAATCGACTCAATTAAAGGCTTGAATTTGAATGAAAGTTATGAATGAGAAAACTCCCGGCGGTCCCGGGTGCTTACTTAAATCGTAGAGTTTATGATGACTTAAATTTTTTAATTTGATTTAAGTAGAAAATTTTAATAAGTCATTAAGAGCCTACAATCGATTCCAGGCTTAAAACACAAGATCGACATGCAAAAGCGCCAAAAATTCATAAAGCAAGCAATCCTATATATCAACATCAATCAATAATTAAACCAATTAAATTAATAGCTCAAATTGAATGTCCATGTGCAAGTGCCACTTATTATTACATCCCAGGAATTAAGAAAGTAAAGTGGCTGGCACCACTGACAACAACCAGATTTCTAATCCTAAGACTCAAGTGACTTGAGAATGGTATTTCGTTATCCACTTCGTCGTCCTCTACTGCTTCTTGATGCTCGGGTCTCTGATATCAATGAAAAGAAACTCCCCCTTGAATGGGGTGTTTCTCTCCTTTGGATATTTTAAGTTCACCCAAATTGGATCTCCAAATGGAGAGGGACCTCCCTGAGGGATGTCCCTTCCCTCTTGGATTCCAAATTGGATGTTTAACATTCCCATTCTAAATAACTTAAATATTATAACCATAAATAATCAAATTACATTTGTTGCAAATCTTTTTTCACGGCTTATATGTTTTGATGATGAACAAACACTACTTCTGGACTATTGTTCTTCTAATTCAAATGAAACGGACGATCATGAAGAAAAGCAAGTTTAAAGCAAAAGTAGGTTAGGGAGTATCAGTTTTATACTTCTCTTTGAGTCTACAAAAAAAGACTGCTAAGTAACCTCACACACACTGAGAGGCTTAGAATTTCTGTTTTTGCCCAAATCGGTCGGCCGATATTATATCGTCTGGGACGACAGCTTAAACTGAAAGTCTAATTAAGGATTCTTAATTAAGGCAGCCAGCATAACCTATAGGCCTGGACGATACGTGTACGGCCAGGACGATAAGCTCAAAATAGAAAGAAATAGCCGCCTTAGACAGTTAAGGTAACTGATTTTTAAATTATCGGCCAGGCAATCCCATAGTCGCCGGACGAAAATACCAAATTATCCTTAATTGATCAGGAAAACAAGGGAGTAATTAAGGGTAATTGATACGATCATATCTCCTGGATGATCGCAGGATCGGCCAGGACGATACACTCAAATCCTTGAATTACTTCAGGACGATAAATACGGCCAGGTCATAACAGGGCGATGCTCAGAAGATTTGCCTCTGATTTGAACTAGGGCCAGACGATCGTATGATCAGCCTGGACGTAGTAAAGCAATATTGGCAATCATCGCTAGGACTATTCCAGGCGATGCTCTGGCATGACTTCTTATAGGATTTGTACTGATGTAGCCAGGCCCGAATAGTCCACATCGGCCGGGACGATAAAGTCGGCTACTTTGCAATATAAGCTCCTCTTTAGCTCTTCTATTATAAGAGCTCTTCTTCAACGTTTTTGAAAACCTTTGGCTGCTGCCTTGATGAAGAAGAGCTTGAGGAGAGAAAGAGAGAGAGGGGAGAGGAGAGAGGATTTGTGAGGGGAGCTATGTGAGGGGGATTCACAAGGGTTGCTTCAAGGATCGCTGCTGTTGTCTTTCGTCTTGAGTTTCTCGTCCGTGGAAGGGTCGGTAAGGTAAGAGAGTTGCTTTTGGTTGTGGTTCTCTGCCAGCTTAGGAGGAAGCAAAAGGATGTGTTGGTAAGGGTTCTCTTCCGCTTCGTGAGGGCATAAGGAGAGTCACATTTTATTTTGTAGTGCATACTTTGGGGGTGTCTCTCAAGAGTGGATTTGAGTGAGGTCTATTGACTTTGTGTACAACTATATAATCTTTGTGTTCTTATTTTGCTTCCGCATTTTTAATTTCTGCATAATTAATTTTGTGTGGGTGTTGATTTGTTTGTGAATTTTCTTTTGTCTATTAAGAATTTTTAATAACATTTCACCCCCCCCTCTTGGTTAGCTTGGGACTAAGTTCATAGTGCTTAACATCCGACAAAACTTTCAAGTGGTATCAGAGCGGGATTTGAAAATTAAAGTTTGAAAACTTTTTGAAATGATTCCATGGGCTAACTTGGATAGGAGATAACTTATTACTGAAGGTTATTCGATTACACGGCCTTCCACTATTTGACAGATTTACCTTTTGATTTTGTAAAACCCGCATGTCAACGTTTTTACAATCTACTGATTATCGCGATGTGGATGGCTTATTCAAGAAGGATATTCTACCTTCTTATGAATTAATGTATTAAACCTGAGTTTTTGCTGGTTTACTGAATGGCATCTTTTGATGAAACGTATTGGCTCATTTATATGCAATAGTTTGTGTTTGAACTGATTTTTCTCTATGCTTTGAAATTGAATTTACATGCGTGGTTTTCAACTTGCAAAACTGGTAAAGAGAGTTTGGGAAATTATGCATCACTCTTATGAAGGTACTAATATACGAGTTAAGAACATCCCGTTTAATATTTTGGCTTTGTCATGATACTGAACTTTTCGTATGAATCTCTATGTAAGTGTTTGATTTCTGAGCTCAGTACACATGAGTTAGCTCATTGGTGGGTTATCTATCTTCCATTGGCACTAGGGAAACAGTAGCTTTCAATTATGAAAAAGTTACAAGAAGATTTTGAGATGGTGTTCGCTTCGTGCTTATGACCAAGAAATTATGTTACTGCAAAGCTTGAACACTTCGTACTGCTAGATGTAACGACTAGTAGTAATCATATTTGGCAAGTTGCACTGTCCTTACAATTGTGAGACGAGGTGTACTGTCACGCGCGCTAGACATACTGATGAGTAGCGAGCAGGAAGGGGTGAATCAAGAAAACCTTGATGTCAGGTGAGGAAAGAAAGGAGAAAGACACATCCGCACCTTAAAAGCGCACAACATCGGATTCGAATAGCTTCTGGGTGCTGAAGAATGATGTGCACTTCATCACAAGGATAATGTCAAAAAGCTTTTCTAAGCGAAGAAACAAAGCATCATCAAATTGGAGGAAAGGTAAGCATCACAAATATTTAGGGATTACGTGTGTTTGAAGCAGGACGGCACGATTAGAAGCCTGATTGCCCATGTGCACTTCAAGAATCAGTTTCAGAGATGCAAGAAAGGCAAAAGGTGAGAACACGTAGAGAGACAAGGCGAAGTCGAAACAGAGCGTTTATGGGCAGTAATCTGATGTACTCAGTCGAGCAATTTCTGCTTGGGACGACGAGAAGAACAAGCATACGAGTGACACTGCAGGTGGGCATACTCAGAGTGAGAGAGAAAGTATGATAATCTGTCACTATGAATGATTGTTGAAATCAAGGTGAGGAAAAGAAGTCAAGAGCAGAGGTCTAAAAGAGGTTATGCACAATCGTGATCCTCTAGATGAACCAAAGAGTAACTGTTCGAATGGAAGAACAGTGAAGGGATTGACCTAAGAGTGTGGAAAAATCATGTCAATAAACTTAGAAGACAATGCTGCAAAAATTAAAACATTAATCTAAAAAAAGCATGAAGTCATTCTTAAGATCAATGCAACAATTGATTCTAAGTCATGGCTCTTCTAGATTGATTTGATGAGTGACACAAAACATTTGGATTAAGTTGATAAATAATGCATTAAAGTTTCACACACCTCACTTAGTTTGATCTTAGAATCTAAATAGAGATTGAGAAACAATTTGAGGATTGAAGAAAAAAAAATTGATGCAATCAAAGGAAACAAATTTGAGATTCAAAATATTTTGATACAATGTAAGAAAATCGCGATGACTGTCCCAAACTTTTGATTAAGCCACGACACCTAGAAGTAGCATTATAATTCAAATTCATTAATAGAAATCCTTTTCTGGAAGTTAGATGTTTTTCTTGTGGCATGCAGACTATCATCTCACACACTGCACCATTCCCACCGTAAGTAACATTGGGTTGGAGACCTAAGATGGCAGGATTCAGCTAGACCTACTTTACACGTCACCTAGTAGTATCTATATACTACTCTTTTTCTCGGTCGACACAGAGGACCCATAACTGCGAAGAGGTATGTGTCGCTAGATTGCTTGGTTTTGAGGTGTCTTCTAATGGTGATGCTTCCGGGACCAAAGACTCGTGTGGAGCATAGGAACGGGATCATAAGGAGCCTTGCAGCTCCAAAATTGCTTAAACTTGCTGCTTTATCACCGTTGTTTGAAGATGTTATGTTTTATATTATTATTCTTTTTTGCTAGTTTTTTGGTGCTCACTTTGTATTGATTTTAGTTTCGCTTTACTTTATCCATTTGTTTCATTGTTTTGTTTTTGTCTACACAAAGTTGCTACTTTAAATATGCCTTCATATATTAATCTTTCAACTTTTATTTTAGAGTTTTTTGAGATCGTGTTTAGCTTTTCAAAATGGTTAGGGAGTTTACCTGTGATGTGTTTTCCCTCCTTTGACTTTATTTAGTGGTATATTTTCTTTCTCTAGAACAAAAGTCTAAACTCGGTTTAAACCAATGGCATGTATTAAATGCTTTTCTTATCTTGCCTACATTAATTTACGCTTATACATAATGCAAAAGTCTTTAAAATCCATTCAAGTTTTTGAATCTTGTCATTGCTTTTAATACATGGATTTTGATTTGTGTTGTGGATTGTCTTCTCCTATGTTAGAGGAGAGAGCTCCTATTTCTCTAATATTTGGAAGGATATACTCTCACAACTAAGTTTTTTTTTAAAGGGTACAAAAAAGAGTCTCTAGCTTTGCAAGATTTAAAAAAAAAGGAAAAAGAGGCTAATGAAGCCAATTTGAAAATAGAAGCTAATATACAAAAAGTAGATGAAGAGAATCAAAGATGCTCAAAAGCAATCAAAATGACAAGAGGCCTAAATGAGCCCACTAAGATGCAAGCTTCCTCTCTTTGGTAAAACTCTTAAAACTTAGAAAACTCGATTAATATGTGAATTTTCGAAGACTTTGAATTTCAAATGTCCATGATTGAGAAAATTTACTTGGGTATTAAATATGATAATATTTCTTTGTTAACAAGTCTTGAATGGGTTTATGTATCCTATTTAGTTTATTGCTGAGTTGGTCTTATTTTCCAAAAAGAATAAATTTGCCGCAACCCCTAAAGGTGTCCGTCCTACGGGTTACACGAATCAGATGTTCTACCGTTCTTCTGATTGAAGATTTGTTAAACTCTTGATATCTTGGAATCTAAAGTTTAACTTTTGAAGAAGATCTCATATGATGCGCATCCTAAATACAAAAAAAAAAAAATTAGAAAAATTAAAATCCAAAATATTCGTTTTTGGATTTTCCTTGTTGTTCTTGTTTTATTTTCTTTTTCTGTGTTTTGACTGTTTTTTTCTTTTTGTTTTATTATTTTTGAGGATCTTGATTCATCAGCTTCATTCTTCTTGATTTCAATTTTCAAAGTCGCATCGTTCTGGGCTGATACCTTTATTCGTCGCTGGGCCGATATGATAAATTTTGTTCAGAATCGCATCTGCTGACTAATTTCTGTGCTTTTGCTATAACTCATCGGCCTGGAGCTCCTATATCGTGCCTGGAACTATTTGATAAGAACCTCATGCGGATGATACGTCTGGCCGAATTGTATATGCTTAGTCTGGCCGATGCATTTTATTATTCGTTGCTGTCTGGCGATACACTGGATCATCGTGGACGATCCACGTGTCAACACGTTTTGTCTTAATTCGGCCGCCTCCAGACGATCATTATTGGATAATTCATCGCGTCCACGTCATCCCTGGACGAATACAGGATGACATTTAATTTTTAACTTTGGCTCGGTACAATCAATATAGTCATCACTGGATAACCTATCGGGCCGAGACGTTTTAGTCCTCTTTTTCAACGTCGTTCGGGCCTGACCTCGGGCATGCCTGTGGTTTAATCGCTAGCGTATCTGATCGCCGAACGACTGACCGCTTTTTGACCAATCGGCCTGTACGTAAATTATGAACCCGGCCTGGACGATTTTCGATCAGCCTGCCGATATGCGTTCTTAAATTTAGGCTGATCCAACCATGTTTCACTTTACCTCATTCTTGTGTGTTTCTTGCTACCATTCTCATGGCTGGGGGAAGCGGTTACGCAGCATCTGGAGTATCGAGCGCTTTGGTTCCTGATTAGGAGCAGGAGATAGGCGCCTATCGTTCGCTAAGAGGAGATGGCATCACTTTTCTGATAGTTAATCCTGCACACTCTCATACCTGTAATGACCTTTTGCACAAGGCTCTCTTATTTTATACTCACTCATCAACATCCTTTCTCTTCGAACTCGCCCTCACTGAATTTATGCTAGATCGCAATTAACCAACTTCACAGTCGACCCCCACTGTGAATCGACCCTGCTCGAAATCAACAATTATCAGATGATTGTAGGTTGATCTGTTTAACAGCTATGCGCCACTCGGGGATAAGCTGCACAATAGCTCTGTCCTTATTTTGACTGGTCAATGGCGAATCACTTCCTTCGTCAGACCAATAACTTGTCACATGTTGGAGAGACTAGCTCTTTGGTAAGAGATGCTAGGACAATCCCAAACATGTCCTTCGCACCTCTCATTACCCAAAAGCCGGACCGAGTTACAATACCCTCTACTGTCTCACGTACCATTCTACTTATGGCAAAGAAGAGATCATGCCGCTGTACTAACTCTTTGCTATCGATCGGCACTAACCCATACATTCGAGACCCAACGGGCCATGAAGAACA
>NW_021318590.1:549372-601770 GCF_001605985.2 Dendrobium catenatum
GAGTCTAGTGATAGGTAGTAACCCTCAGTGTGTTTCGGTTTCCAAATGTAGCCATCTACGTTAATCAAAAAGTAGTTCAAACTTATGATTTGAAATGATGCTCTGATACCATTTGTTGAGTCTTAATTAGTTGTTTAAGCCTAAGTAATTCCCAAAAGGCTACCAAGAGGGGGGTGAATTGGTAGTTTAAAAATTTTAAGCCCTCTTTTAAAATGAGTTAAATCGAAATGAAATTTCTTTTAAGTTTTATAGAAAGTTTTTCATACCACAGAGTTTTTAAAACTAAAAATTAATGCCAAAAGTAAAAACATAAAAGTAAATGACACCATATTTATAGTGATTCGGTCAAACAGACTACATCCACTCCCTAGAGGCACTCTGAGTTTGCACTAATACCAATAATGACTCTCCTTTGCACCCACAGCAAGACGGAGAAGCCTTTCAAACACACTCTTTTACACTCCTCGGCTGCGGCAGAGAACCGTCGTCCTTTTACACAATCCCTAGTGTTGGCAAGAAGTCCGTCCTTACATCTCCAGTGTGGGCAGAGAACCCTCGGCTATTCACACTTCCAAGTGTTGGCAGCGAACCCTTCGGCTATTCACACTCTCTAATGTAGGCAGTGAATCCTTCGCTATTCACACTCTCCAAGTGTTAGGCAGGAACCTTCGGCTATCACAACTCTCCAGTGTAGGCAGCGACCCTTCGGCTATTTCACACTCTCCTATGTAGGCAGCGAACCCTTTGTCTGTTCACACTCTCCAAGTGTCGGAAGAGAACCGAATCTCCTGACAGATCTTCTCACAAGAATCTAGAAGGAAGAAGAAAAGAGTGAAGTAATCCCAATTCCCAAGTAGAGACTCTTACCTTTGAAATCCAAGTGAAGCCTTCTCGCTCCAATGGTAGGAATCCTCCTTTGAATGTCTCTTCCACTCTCTCCTTGGCTATTCTCTCAAGAGGCACGAAGATCAAAGATAAAAAGATTTCGGTAGCAGCTAATTTGGACTATTTATACAAAAGACAAGAAAAACCCCCAAAAACTGCAAGTTTTTAATTCTGAACGCAGTGATCGTCCCGTACGATCGTGGATCATCCGACGATTTTACTTAAACGATTTGAAAACGACCCTATTTGTATATGTGTACGAATGTCTTCTACAGCTGATCGTCCGTACGAACTTTTCGTCTGGTACAAACGGTTATTACAAGGTCGGTTCTGGAAACTGCTGAAACCGTTCTAAGTCGGTTAATCTTTGGACGAAAATTTATTTGTCTGGATAAATTTATACAGAGACCGATCATCCTTGACGATATTATTTCGTCTGGACGAAAAATTTCCAGAGACCAATTCGCCATGGACGATAATTTAATTTCGTCTGGACGAAAATTTTCAGAGACCCGATCGTCCTGGACGATTATTAAATTCGTCTTGGACAAAATTTTAGAGGACCAAATCGCCTTGACGATAATTTAATTTCGTCTGACAAAAATTTACAAAGAACCAATCTCATGGACGATTTAAAATTCGTCCTGGACGAAATAGGACTTAGAAAAATTTTTAAGCAAGTTCCTATTCATTCCATGTGCTCAATAGGAGATAACTGTCTGATCATCCCGTACGAACGATATCGTTCTAGTACGATCAGTATAAATTTTATATGATCTCCTTATGTGTGTGTGTATGTTTTTATTCACTCAAATTACAATCACCCCCTTTCAATTTTATTTCAAAGAAAGGTACAAGCTTCAAATTCACAAAGTATTTCATGTTGAATTTGATTTGAAGTCTTCGTAGTCTGGAGTTCGTTTTTCCTGAAATGTTAGTACACACAAGAGCAAATACAAATCTTCTAAAATTGTTAGGAGATAACTACACATTTGAACAATAATGTTTGGAATCATCAAAACTACATAAGTTGCAAAAATGTAAAGCATTCAAATAGCAACCATCTTAACAAAATATTCTCCTAAGTCCTAAAATAAAAATGTCTATCAGGCTTTCACCCTCTGAGAAACTTTAGCATGGACTAAGTAAAAAAGGAAAAAAGACTGAATGCAAAATAGTGAGTGGACTATGAAAATCAACATAGAAATAGCCATGAGATCTCTTCCTCTCAGTCATTTAAAATCAACAATAACCTCTTAAAGCAACTATAACAATCAATAATGTTGAATGATACAATAAAAATGAGAGGCAAGCATAGTATAAAGAAGATCTTAGAAATTTTGAAATGAAAAGAGGAAGAACGATATTAGGGATAACCTGAGAGGGAGAAATCGATAGAGGCAAGGTTGCGGGATCATCTGAAGAATTTTGAGGGGAAAAACTCATATCAACGCGCTAATGAGAGAGGTCGTGGCCACTAAATGTGGAGTTAATCGATTGCAGTTGGAGGTCGTCGCTAAATGGTAGGGAAAATGGTAACAATGAAAATGAGAGCAGTTCGCTTGCGTGAGTCTGAGATTGTGAGAGTAGGTTTTTCTAATGTATAGTTTTATTTAAATAAGTAATTGTTAAAATTTTGAAAACATATATTGTAATTTATTTCATCAATAAATTATTAGATTTATGATCATAAAAATAATAATATTAAATTGAATTCATCATTTTATTTATTAATTTGAATTTCCAAAATATTCTTACAACCAAAATTTGATCAGGTTGTGTTGCCCCTGGAAACCCCCACAAGGGCGCTGTCCCTTGACCCAGCGACTTGACCGGGAACCTTCAGAGGGCACTGACACCTTGGGCCCCTGAAATAATCGTGAAGCGTACGCCGTTCAAGGTTATAAACAAATGGGGTCTGAGCCAAATATAAAGAAACTATAATATATAATTTATAGAAATTGAATGATTAATCAATTACATCATTTTGATTTTTTTAAAACAAATTATCCATACTTCAACTTAAATTTTGTTTAAGAATAACTGTCATTATATAAAATTTCAAAGATATTTATAAAATGTATTATGTATACAATTAAAAGGAATAATTAGTTAATTAAATGACATGTATATATTTGTGAAAAAAAATTATCTAGTCTTATATCAAAAAATTAGTAGCCAATTTTTCTGTGGCTAATATCAAGCTTCCTTATTATATAGAGGCCTTGCTTATTTTTGGTCGGTAAAAGATATCTTTAGCGGACAATTTCTTTTTATCTCTATTTTTTGTCGCTATTGACCTATTTTCTTGTAGTGAATATGTTGGACTAATGAATGTATAAGAATATAGCTTTTCTATGAGACTCTTAAATGTAGATGTGTATTATAGCATATACATATTTGGATCTCTGTCGTGCTTGTAGTGGTGAAAAAAATGTTTATAGCCTTCCGACAATTTTTTTATCTCCATAGAACCTAAAATATTTAAATATCCTATGTCTAGGCATGTCAATATTTTATTTCAATACTCTTAATTATCTCAGCATTCCTCCGTCGAGGCTATACATCATGCTAGATTTAACTACACACGTGGCCATTGTATGTATTAAATGAAGAATGAGACATACAGAAAATGTTAATACTATCATTAAAGCTTAAGAGTCTATATTAGTACATACTATGCTTACTATATCATTAGCCAAAAATAGAAGAATTAGCAATACATGAAGGAAATAACAAGTAAACTTATTATCATTTTATTCAATGGAAAAATATATTCAATATAAGTAATAAGAAAATTATCATCAGGGAGGATCAATTGATCTTCTCTATACTCCTTCCATCAATCACAGAGTTAGTAACTCAGATAGGCTAAGATCTCCGCAAAATAAAACTATCTTGAACTTTCTTAACCTCTCATAGACTTTATTCTAAGGGGACACTAAAGAAAGTCACTTATAAGAATTGGATATCATCATTGATGAAACACTCTAACAAAAGAACTAAAAAACTATTTATAGCAATCACGGGAATAGGCTCAAGCATCGCGACGCTCGATAGGGTCGCACTGTGGTGGTTAAAAATGAACTTGTGCCTCAGCATTGTAAAGTATGCTCTAGTACAATGCTAGTTGACATTGCATAATTACTTATTTAAATGGCGTGTCTTTTGGCTAAGTTTACGAGGCTCCTCACATTGTTAACTACTCTACTATGGCACTCCAGAATTCAGTGCTATGATGCTTGAATGAAGAATCTGGCACTGAGGTGTTGAAAGGTATGCCATTTCGGCATTATTTTTACCAAGACACTTTGGCACTGTAGTGCTAAATTTCAGCACTGTTACTTCGTGTAACACCATAGCACTTATTATGATTTTGCTGCAAATCTTGAAAATAGAGAAGACTAGTGTTGCAATGTAAGAAATTGGCGCCTCGACATTATTGAACATGATGTTGCAGCGTAATATAGTCGGACGTCGTGGTGCTACATCAAACCTGATATTTCTGCCATCTCTAAACATTTTCTAGTCAACAAAACTAAATTAGCATAATTATCACTAAAATTCAAACACAATGAACAATATACAATTTACCCTTAACAGTCGACCATAGAAATAAAATTGATCCATCAACGACTGTTAACTGATCCAGCACGATGCTCGACTGATTCAGCACGACACTTCTTTTCTCTAACTTCTCCACCGTGACACTGCAAAAGATGGGTGCTGCGATGCTTGCTTATGTTATCTGCATTGCAATGCCTCCAAGGTTGACTTTACGACGTTGTTAAGATTTCAAGTCGTGTAAAATATTGTCGGTTGTGTCAAATATTGGCACTATGGCATTAACCTATATTTCATTATTGCTTTGAATTAAATGACTTTTTTCTCAAGGCTCTAGCACTGTGATGTCTGATTTTAGTGTTCAAGCCCTAAAGACACTACGACGATGATAGTTCTGGCACTGCGTGGTGGTTCTTAACTTTGTAATTTTTACTCTTCCTTAGACATTCTAGCACAAGATAAACTAAAACATACATATTTACTGAAATTTAATAAAGTAAAAATCATCATAAATTTCACTTAACAATCTTCTTTCTTAAAAAAGCTGAAGAACACCCTATACACATCCAAAAAGTTCATTTTCCTTTGTTTATCATAAGTGTCGCATGTACCTGTCTCCCCTCTCTTTTCCAAGAAATTATTACTTTCCAAGTCCGAACAACAACCGGACTCCAATCAAAATAGGCCACATCGCATGTACACATTGTAAAAATTGATTAAAGTCGGTGTGCAAATTATATGCAGACTATGCATAGGCGACACATAATAATTTCTCCAATTTTTCTCTTCTTGTCCTTTTATTTTTTATTCTTTTGGTAGGGTGCATTAATACAAGACAACTATCTTCTTAAGAAATATGTAGATGTAATAATTAACAAGTTTGCATAGATTAGATCAATTAGTAAATATTATAATGTTGATGTTTAAGTGGAGAACTACACGTAATAAATGTATGTTCGATAGAGAGTGATAAGTTGAAGTTAGATAAATTTTACATAAGAGCAACAGTTGAAATCAAATAAATAAAAAAATATAACTAATAATAATTTAGGAAGGAGCATAAAAGAAAAAATAATTTTGCATGTTTTCAGAAAATGCAGAATGGCATTGCATGTGTATTTTAAAAAACGTAAATTTATTAAGAAAATGTTTTTTTTTTTTTTGGCATTTTCTGCATTGTAGCTTATGGGTGCCTTTTAGCTGATAAAATGAAGCATAATGGGCCTCTTTTTTGTTAGATAACTGACAGCTTCTGTGCATTCATGGGCCATGATTATGCTGTTAAAAATAGCACCAAGTTATTTAATAGAGGAAATACTTAATTACTTTTTAAAATATTTTTCAATTTAGCATTGTTTCTGCTGGCTGCAGCTCAAAATTTTTATTTATTTTTTGTCATCCATATGTTATTATTAGCGTTTAATTTTCATACTTGTAACTATTATGAAGATTTTAATTAGTTTCTTTTATTTGTATTAGTATGAAATTTTATTTATTTTCTTATTCTTATATGTAATTTTGGCGAGCTATCAATCTTAATTTCATTTGATTCAAATTAGCTGAACAAGAAATTATATTTAATTGAAATTATTAATAAATCTAATTTTATTAATTATTTCAAAAAAAAATTAAAAATCAAGTAATGTTTGTTACTCAAATTTCTCTCCACAAAAGAAACAGAAAGGCATATCATAAACTGAAGTTTTTTTGTTTCTTTTTCAGTAAGTATTA
Source organism: Dendrobium catenatum (assembly GCF_001605985.2). Classification (NCBI taxonomy): domain Eukaryota; kingdom Viridiplantae; phylum Streptophyta; class Magnoliopsida; order Asparagales; family Orchidaceae; genus Dendrobium; species Dendrobium catenatum. The sequence goes on from NW_021318590.1 coordinate 555,553, forward strand.
AAAGGAAGAAAATTAATTAAAATAAACAACTAAGATTGATTAAATTTTTAATTTGAAATTAATAGATTAAAATTATAGTTTTCTTTTTAATTTGGTTAATGAGAAATTAAATGCTTGTTTTTTAAGTTTTATTTTATTTTTTATTTAATTTACTTCTATTCGAACTTATACTAAAAATTGAAAATTAAATTTTCAATTAAAAATAAATATTTCATAATTCCAAGCTAAATTTATTTTACTATTATTATATTGAAACAAACTTAAAAAATAAAATTTTGAATAAATACATTTATATTCTCTTCAAAATCCTTAAACAAAATAAATAATTTGGCTTTGCTTAGCTTGAAGGAACTTAAAGGCTTCAAATAGAACTGAAATAGAAAAAAATATATATCAAAAAAAAATTAAAGATTTGTTTGAGATTACTACAGTATTTTATAAAATTAATTGTGAAATTATTGTGTGAAAAAAATAACTATTGTAAATAAACAGACTTTAAATTACACTAACTACACAACTCTCCTTAGCCTATTGGTTGAGAGCTTAGGCTTCCAACTAAGAGGTTCAGGGTTCAAGTCTATGTGTATGCGTTGTGTGTGAGAGTTTGCTTTAAATGGCCTAAATGTCCCAAAAAAAATAAATTTCACTCACTTATTAAATTATGAGGGTTGAATGACTGCGGAGAATTTAATAGAATTGTTCTGTTTGATTTAATAAAACTACGGAAAAATTTTTAAAAATAATTGTAATCAAATTTCGTTTGATTTAATTTAATGATCTAAAGAGATAATAAATGATATTTGAAAATAATAAAGTAATTAAATTTTATTATAAACATATTATAATATCATGTCAGATTTTTTTTTTTTTTTAGAGAATGCAAAACACTGAAAGAGAAAGGAGATAGATAGCCACCATTGTCATAAAATGATTTTTCAAATTAAGAGAAATCTTATATATTAGAAATTTCCAATATGATGCAACAATATATTTTTTTATTTATAACAACCTAATTATTAGATAAATGTTTTATCACATAAGTTAAGCCTGATATAAATTAGATAAATTGCTTATCATTTAGTTACTTTTTTTTATTCGATTCTATTAAATGTGACAATTTAACCACTTTTTTTATTTTCATTTTTATCCAAGTTTTTTAGTAAAATCGAAGTTAGAGAGGCTTTAAAGAAAATGAAGTAAGAAATAGCTGTTAGAACTGATGATATTCCAATAGAAATGTCGAAAATGCTTAGGAGATCAAGAAATTTTTTGTCTTACTAAACTTTTTAATACTATTTTGAAGACTACAAAGATGACAGATCTATGAAGGATATGTTGATCCTTCGTATTCAATAAAGGAATGGAACTCTTCAATTGAGGAATGGGAAGCAGGAATTTTCTTGTTGGTTGTCTTATCCGAACCAGTTTGGAGACTTATGAAGCGGTTTTTTTATTTCTTCAAGAATCTTGGAGAAACGGCTGATGTGATCCTGGCAGATTTCGTTACCATTTGGTGTATTTGGGTTAATTTTGCTTCAGCTTTTTGTTGGTTTGGAAGTTTGAAATTAAAGAAAGAAGTGAAGATCATTTTCCTCCTTGTATTGTCAGATTTGGTTTGATAAATTTCTGTGTGTGATCTCTTGTTGTTCAAGAGATTGTTGGAGTATGGATGTTTAGATTGTAGAGGTGGTTATTCCTATTCTGAAGTATCGATTTCAGGTTTCCTGAAGATTCTTCGAGATAATGCGGCTACTATTGCCACTGATTATGCGTCTATTTTGATGGCTTTGATTGGATCTTCCAAGGGAGATAGTTCGGAAAAATGCTCTGGTTAAGCCGGAGTTATTGAAACAATTCTTCTAATGTTGTTTGGTTCGTATATGGAAGGTTATTTGGATCATCATAGACGTATTGGAGATAGCTTTAGGTGGAAGTTTATACCATTAAGGCTTAAGATGGTTACTTTTTTATTCTTTGAAGAACAAGTCTTGTTTGTTGAAGACTTGAAGGAATTGAATATTATTGGTTTTTCACTTGTCAGTGTGGTGTGTGTGGTGGTGATTATCAGTTCGTATGGCTTTGGTAGTGTAGAGGCCTATTCTTGGCCTTTTGATGTGGGAGTCGGTGTTATTGTTTCGTCGACTTTGTTTTGTTCGTCCATGGTGGTTGTTGTTGGATGCATTGAGGTTTCAATGGATTCAACACTTGATTGGAGTTCATTGGCCTCCAAGGATGTTGATGGCGGTCCTTTTGATGTTTTGGCTTTTTGTTTAGTGGTTTTTTTTTTTTTTTTCTTGTAGTAGTTTGTCGTTTTTTTGGTTTTTTTTGAAGGTTTTTTTTTCTTTTTGAAATTATTCTAATGAAATGTGGGATCATTACTATGTTTCATTTTTTATCTTTTGGGAACTCTGGGATACTAACCAACTTTTTAGGTTGTTCAAAAATTTGGTGTCTCCGTCACCCCAATGGATTTAAAATGGTATTTAGTAGATCGCATATCCATTATGATAGTTTTAAAGACTTGTTTTTGCTTTCTAGTTTGTAATAGTTGTTTCTTTTTTTAATGCAATTTGCATTTCTTGAAAAACAAAAAGATGATAGAACAGTGGAGAAGGAGTGCATTAATTCCTATTTTTAAGAATAAAGGTAATGCACAAGAGTGTGCGAATTATAGAGGAATTAAGTTAATGTGTCATACTTTAAAACTATGGAAGCGAGTTATGGAGAGTAGGTTGCGGCGTGATGCTAATGTTCTCAAAATCAATTTGGATTCATGATGGGTAGGTCAACTATGGAAGCCATACATTTATTGAGAGGTTTGATTGAGAAATATAGAGAGAATAATGAGGATCTATATTTGATATTTATTGATTTAGAGAAAGCACATGAAAAAGTTCCAAGAGAAATGCTATGGAGAGTTATTGAAAAGAAAGGAGTTAATAATGTTTATATTCAAAAACATTAAAGATATGTATGCACGAGCTATTGCTTATGTTCAAACACAAGGTGGTTTGACCAAGTATTTTCCTATTTCGGTTGGATTACAGCAAGGATCAGCTTTAAGTTAATATCTTTTTTCTTTAGTCATGGATGTTCTCATTAGACATTTGCAAGAAAATGTACTTTGGTGTATGCTTTTTGCTGATGATATTCTTATTGGTGATAAGACTAGAGAGGGAGTTGAAGGTAAACATGAATTATGGAGGTCAACCTTAGAGCGTAAAGGTTTTCGGTTGAGTAGATCAAAAATTGAATATATGGAGTATAATTTTAGTAGCAATAGACCTAGCTGAGGGATTATGACTTTGGGCGATCAAGTCATTAATAAGAGTACACATTTTAGATATCTTGGATTTATTATTTGGAATGATGGTAAAATAGATGGGGATATTATCAACATAATTTAAGTTTGATGGTTGAAGTGGAGGAATGCGGGCTTGTTGTGCATTAGAAAAGTCCCCCTCAAACTAAAGGGAAAAATCTATAAGATGGTTGAAGTGGTGCAATGCTTTATAGTGCCGAATGTTGGTCATTAAAAAAGAAGCATAATACTAAATCAAGTGTTACAGAGATGAGGATGCTTAGGTGGATGTGGCTTTACCCTTAAAGTTAGGATACGAAATGAGCATATACGTGAAAAGGTTGAAGTAGCTCCAGTGGAAGATAAGATTAGAGAGAGTCACTTTAGATAGTTTGGTCACATTAAAAGGAGGCCTTCCGATGACCCTGTTAGGAAAGTTGAGGTATTAGATTTGACTTATGTTAAGAAAGGTAGAGGTAGACCTAAAAAAGACTTGGTTAGAAAATATTAAAAATGATCTTTCTTTAATAGATTTAAATGAGAATTTGACTTTTAACAGAACACAACGGCAAAAAAGGATTCATGTAGCCGACCCCATATAGTGGGACAAAGGCTTGATGTTGTTGTTGTTGTAGTTTTGATCCAAGATTAATTTGATGTGAATGTATGATTAAACTAATCTTCTTAGGATTTTGATGAACTATTGCAATAAACTTTGATCTTTATTCTGAAATGTGTTAGAGGTAAGTGTGAAAATTTTCATCAGAACTATTATTTAGAAATTATAATTTTTTTTGCACGGTTGTTGGGTATGCATATTAATTTACATTTGTAGGTAAAACCATATGTGATTAATGATGTTAAACTATTTAAAAGGAATATAACATAGTCTTAGTTTCATTTTTTCACTGTCTAGTAAATATTTCTACCAAATATCATATTTGATCTTATTTTCGATGTTGAGCTACAAATTACTGCAGAGAGAGAAGCTCCCGCTTTGTTTCCTAGAGAGAGAAAGTTTGAATCCTCGTTTTGGCGGGTTTCTTGCCTCCGGTCATGGCAGCTTCCGGCCGTCCACCGTCGGATCCTCCAGTTCTACATCCTCGCACTGATCTTTAGTTCTCTACTGAGCGATTAACTCATGTGCGCTCTTCTAGTATTGGTGATCAATCGATTTCAAGATCGGGTTTAAAACCTTTGGTTATAAGAGAAAGTTCTGGTTCTATAGTTCATCTTGTTAAACCTTTATCTTCTACTGAAGAGAAGGGTAAGGGATTGATCGATCCTTTGGCATCTTCTTTCGGAAGCTCGGATAATTTCACTGAGGCTAACTCTGCTTCACCGGGATTAATTTTTGGTTCTTTGGAACAAGATGTTTTTGTTTCTTTGAATTTAATCGCTAAAGAAAGCAAGAAGACCAGCCAAATCGATGGAACCATTATTCGAAATATTTCGACCAAACCTTTGAATCTTATTAATGCATCTGTTGATCTTGATAATATTGTTTCATCGGAAGCCAAATCTGTTGAGAAAACTGGCAACCCGAAGGTTTCTTTTCTCAATGCCTGGAAAAAACCTCAGCATATAAAAATCAACTATGATGCTAATTCCACCGTTATGTCTTCTGATGGGATAGTAGTTAAATGTAAAACTGATCAAGAAATCTCCAACTCTCAAATCCTCTCCAACCCTGTTGTGCTGAAGGTTTTGGGAAAAAATATTTCATTTTTGATTTGTAGTATAGAGTTGCACAAGAAATGGAATAAATTCGGTAATTTTCATCTAACCTCTTTGGGAATGAATTGGATTCTATGCTCATTCAAGTCTGTTGCTGTTATGGAGGAAGTACTTAGCGGGGTTGGAGGTCACATCGTCGGTTTAGACAAATGGTCACCTTCCTTCTCTCCTTTATCATTAAAGGGGCTAACTGCATCTGTTTGGATTCGCTTCCCACATCTGCCTTTGCATTGTTGGGATGAGGTCAACATTGCTATGATTACTTCAAGAATTGGTTCACCATTGTTCTTTGATGGCAGTTCTTTTAGCTGGAGCAAAAAGGAATTCGCACGTATCTGTGTACGTATTAATCTTGAAACCAAGCTACCTTCGGGTGTATGGGTTGATGGCTTGGGAGGCAGATTTTTTCAAAAAGTAGAGTATGAGAAATTATCCTCTTTCTGTTTTAACTGTGCCAAAATTGGACACTTGAAACCAGATTGCCCAGATCTTCTGATAGCCAAGTCTACTGAATCCAGTAATGTATTGAGTGATAATGTCATTCATGATGCTGTTCATCTTGAACAGCATGAAAATTACGGAGCCTGGATCCACTTAAAATTCAAAAAGAGACCCAAGCGAACTAGAAATCACTTGGTACCTTCGAAGAAAGATACAAAAGAATCTGAAACTCACTTTACAGTCAGCTGTAATAATTCAAATATCCCTGTTAAGGAATCGAATGAACTAAATTTGATAGTGGACAAGACCTTAAACATCCCTCAGCATCAGAAGAATACTCCTGATGCAAAATTAAACCTGACCAACAGCTTTGAGATTCTAAATGAAGCCTCTGATCAGGTTGTTGATGGTAATTCTAGAAAAGTCAGTATGGATTCTAGGCTTCTTATCACTTCTATTTCTGTTAATACTGACAAAGCAGAGTAAACAATGACTGAGAATTGTCTTACTGTTATTGAAGGATCTTATGTTACTCCTTTTATTCAAATTGCTGATCCCGCCAATACTGATCCTTCAGACTGTGCTTTGAACAATGGAAAATCTACTAGAATCACTATTGATTCCAATCATAACGAAACTACGGCTGGATCTGGTGACAACCAAGATTGTTCTGGTAAAATTAATCAGGAACCATCAGAATTTCCTCTTGAAAGTCCTGATGGGCTTGCTGAGATTCCAAAGGTAGGTACAACTGAATTTATTATTACCAACTCTGTTAAGCATAAGTCAAAGCCTCAATTAAAATTTTTGGGACCAATAGAACCAGTTTCCAGAAAGAGGAAAGTGGAGGGGAAAGGCAAGAAGAAAGGCAGGGACTTCCCCCCTTCAGTTAATTAATGTCTTCATTAATTTTCAAGAATTGTAGAGGGGTAAAAAAGGAGACCTCCCTCTACCTCAAGGAAGTTGTGAAAGATAATTCAGTTTTTTTTGTGGGCCTTGCTGAAACTAAGGTTGCTTCGATCAACAAGAAGGATGTTAATAGAATTATTGGTAGCAATTGGGATTATTTTCATCAGCCTGCGGTTGGTACTGCAGGTGGAATTCTGATGATGTGGATCAATAAAATGGCAACCTTTACCATGTTAGATCATTCACCTCAAGTTGTTTTTGGTGCTTTGCTCACTCCCAATAAAGATCTTTGGAATGTGGCTATGGTGTATGGTCATAAGGAGTTTCAAATTAGAAGAGATCTTTGGAATCGCCTTGACAATCTTATGAAGATTGATGTACCTACTATTGTGGGAGGAGACTTTAATTGTCTTCTTTCCAAAGATGACAAAAGTGGCAAACATTTTTGCTTGACTACAGGGTCTAAGGAGATGAAGTTATTCATGGCTAACCAAGACCTTCATGATTTAGGAGTGATTGGTCCTAAATACACTTGGTGTAATAATAAGCATGGCAATGGTAGAATCTGGGAATGTTTAGATCGCTGCTTGCTGAACTCCTCGGCACTACGGCTGGTCCCGTCTACTGCAATTAGGCATCTTGCGAGAATAGCCTCTGATCATTGTCCTACTGCTTTCAAGATTGATGAAGCTATACATTCTCATCCTAAAACTTTCAGATTTGAGGACACCTAGAAATCATATCCAGCTACCAAGAGAATAGTTGCTAATGCGTAGAATAAGCATGATTATGATGATGAATCCGAAGATCTTAATAGGAAGATTAAGAGATCTTTGAAATCTCTTTTTTTCTTGAGCAAGAATAAATGTAAAAACCTGGCTCAATTAAAAGAGGAGCTGAAGAAAGACATTCTTAAACTACAATTGCAAGAAGAAGCTGTTGGTGATCTCAGCCCAGATGATCTCACTCTATTGCGCAGTAAGGTAAGGGAACTTAATGTTACCTTACTTAGGAATTTTTATTGCCTCAGGTTACCTGACGTAGAGATACATCATGTAGCCTATAATATATCGCCACGTGCTCTTACTCTTTACCGCTCGGCCCGACGACCCAACCCGAAACGGACCCGGGAGTTTGCGTAGTTCGGTATTACTCGGTATTGCTCGATTTTACTCGACAAAAATGAAAAATACTATTATGTGAAGACCAATACCGAGCAATACCGAGCAAAAATGAGCAATATCGAGCAATACCAAGCTCAATACCGAGCAATACCGAGTTCAATACCGAGCAATACCGAGAAATACCGAGTTCAATACCGAGTTCAATATCGAGCAATACCGAGCAATATAGAGTTCAATACCGAGCAATACCGAGTTCTTTGGCGATATATGTTCAATACTGAGCAATATTCGTTCCGGGTTGGGTCGTCAGGCCGCGCGGTAAAGAGTAAGAGCACGTGGCGATATATTATAGGCTACCTGATGTATCTCTATGTCAGGTAACCTGAGGCAATAAAAATTCCTTACTTAGACTCTCTATGTTGTGGAACCAACGTGCTAAGGTGAATTGGAATGAAGAGGGAGATACAAATTCAAGATTTTATTATGCTTATGCTACAGCTAGGAAGAACGGTAAATTGATTAGACATATCAAGGATGAGAATAATATTATTGTTGATGAAACTGATAGAATTGAGTCAGTTTTCTTAAAATTCTTTGAAGACAAATGGAAATTCAGGGAATGCAATAAATTGAATTGGCCTTCTGTCGAACAAAATCAGCTGCTTGATACTGCCGAAAGAGCTTTTTTAGAAGCTGAATTCACTGAGACAGAATTCTCTGTTGTTGTCTTCCAGCAAGGATCTAATAAATCCCTAGGCTTGGATTGCTCTACTTCATCATTCTTTAAATTCTATTGGGCCATTGTCAAAGATACTACTTGGAAAAATATTAAGAATTTTTTCACTACTGGAAGCATGAATGGAGTTTGGAAGGATACTTTGATAGTTCTCATCCCTAAGACCAAGTCACCGGTAACTCCCTCCAATTTTCGTCCAATTAGTCTTTGTCAAACCATTTATAAAATTGCTTCTACTATGCTAGTAAGCAGATTAAAGACCTGCATTCCCAAGCTCATCTCTGAAGAGCAAGTAGCCTATGTTCCGGGTAGATCAATGTATGATCACTGCCTTCTTGCTTCAAAAATCTTTAATAAGTTTAGAATTTCAAAGAATAAGAAGGGTCTTATGGCAGTCAAGCTTGGCATGGCTCAAGCCTTTGATAACATGTGTTGGGAGACATTGGAAAATGTTATTTCCTAGTTTGGTTTCCCGGAGCAGTTCTCAATCCTTATTTTGGAATGTGTTACCAACGTTCGTTTTTCTATTTCTCTTGAATGGTAAAGGAACCAGATGGATTGAAGCCAAGAGTGGCTTTAGGCAAGGATGTCCTATGTCTCCATACTTATCATGTGCTCGCAGCTTCTCTCCAGTGTTATTAAGCAAAGAGGTCATCAATTAGGCATCCAAACTTTATCCAGAGATCCAAGAATTTCACACTTACTCTATGCCGACGATGTGTTGCTGTTTGGATCTGCATCCTATTCTCAGTTTAAAGTTATGACGGACTTAATTACTGAATACTGCGGTTGGACTGGGCAAGGTATAAATCATACCAAGTCCCAAATCATCTTTGGGAAAGCTGCTAAACCCTCCATTAAACATAAGATTGGCAAAACATCAGGCTTCAAAATTGCCAAAGAGTTACAATATTTGGGTATCAAAATTGCCCTGAGAAGATTAGTCAAGAATGATTACCAATTTGTAGTTGATCACGCATTGGAAAAACTCAATGCTTGGGAAGCTCGTTTCCTTTCTCTTACAGAAAGGCTGATTCTAGCCAAATCTTCTTTGCTTTCACTACCTACTTTTATTTCAACGCATTCTTTGATACCAAAGAAGACTCTCTGTGAGCTGGATCGTATCTGTAGAGACTTCATCTGGCATCAGAACTTTGGAATCAGGGGTCTTCATTACATTGCCTGGGATGAGTTATGCATTCCTAGAGAAAGCGGTGGCATGGGAATGCACTCTACTGTCAAAAGAGTAGGTCCCTTAATAGCTCGATTAGCTTGGCGTCTTTACCAGAATCCCACCTCTCTTCTTTCTAAATGTCTGACTGTTAAACATGGCTCTGCCATTTGGAGCGGTTTGACTAAGCAAGGCCAATCTGCAACTCGATCCATCATTTCTGATGGAGTTTCATTTCTTAAACCAATTGTTAGGTGGAATGTTGTTAATGGTGCTAGCATTAGTGTCATGAATGACATTTGTTTACTAGATAAATGTTTCAACAAATGGCCTATGCTTGCTTACTGCATTGGTATGGAAAATCTGACGTTGCAAAGCTTCATTCTTGAAGATGGCAATTGGAACATATTGGAACTCGACCGATATTTCAACATTGATATGGTTAACCTCATCATACACCATTGTGTTATCCAGGAGGGGGATGGTGACCATATGGAACTTCTTTATCAACTCTCTGGGAAGTCTATAACTTCGTTGGCTTATACTGAATCTATTAAATGCCATAAAATAATTGATGACTCTAGTTTTACCAACTGGCTACAGAAGCTGAAGTTTAAACCAAGAGTTGAGCTCTTCTGGTGGAGATTAAGTAGGTTTGCCATTCCCAGGAACGAATTTCTGAAATACAGAAAGCTTAGCAATAATGATCTCTGTGCTTATGGTTGCCCTGTAATTGAAAATTGTGATCATCTTTTAGTTCAATGCAAATCTCTTACTTAGATTTTATGTAAGCTGGGGTCTTGGGGATTTAATATTCCTTTGTTCAACTCTCTTACGAACTGCTTTCAGCAGTTGAGAAGTCTATCCATTACTAGCTTAGATATCATCAAGAACTATTTCACTGCAATTTTCTTCTCCTGGAATCGCAGGAATGATATGAAGCACGGTAACCCATCATTTCCTGTTTCGATGATTGCTGCAAATGTTCTATTTACTGCCACAAGTAAGTATCCAATGCTAGTTAACTGGGATGCTACTCTCCTTAGGGAGTCCGAAACCTCATGGCATCCCCCACCACTTGATTGGATCAAAATTTACGTAGACGCATCGTTACTGGATTCAAATTTAGCCAGCATTGGTGGTGTGGCTCGGGACTCTAATGCAAGTTTACTTCTTGCATTTGGGAAGGAAAAACTTCATTGGGACATCAACTAACTTGAGTTGGAAGCTGTATTTTCTTTGAAATACTTCATTCAAGATTGGAAATTTGATTGTAAAGGCTTAATAAAAGAGGGTGATAACTACAATGCCATCAAGTTTCTTCATGATTCCGTTGTGAAGTCCACTGCCATTGGTCAGATTTCCGAGAATATTAATTTCCTCCATGATTTCAATAAAGTTTTATTCCATCACACCTCTAGAAATTGTAAAAAAGTTGCTGATTTGTGTGCAACTCTTGCTTTACATAATAACTTTTGTTTTGATTCTATTCTTTCTCCTGATATTCCTTCTTCATTATCTAGTCTACTGAAGAAGGAATATGAGGCTTGCATTACTTGATTAGTTTGTAATAGTTTTTTTTTTTCTTAGCTCTTAATGCAAGTTCACAATTCTTCAAAAAAAAAAAGCTACAAATTACTCGCAAATTCACCCCACATATGTTAGTTGATAAAATTACTCTCTTGAAATCTCTGAAATAATTAACACTAGATCAACATCAAATTGTGATCATTCCACTTGCATAGTTAATCTAGTTTATCATCTTTGAAATAATGGTTGTTTTACCTTGACATATGTCATCGATGATAATATATATATACATATATATCATCGATGATAAAGTTTGCGAGGTCATGTTAGTAAAGGCCACTAGATGCTTTGATATTATTTGTGCAGAAGTTTAAGAACTTGCCTACCCACCAGATGAATGAAAATAACTACTACAACAACAACAACAACATCAAGCCTTTATCCCACTACGTGGGGTCGGCTACATGAATCCTTTTTCTCCATTGTGTCCTATTAAAAGTCAAATTCTCGTTTAAATCTAACAAAGAAAGGTCATTCCTAATATTTTCTAACCAAGTCTTTTTAGGTCTACCCCTACCTTTCTTAACATAAGTCAAATCTAATACCTCTACTCTCCTAACCGGGTCATCGCAAGGCCGCTGTTTTATGTGACCAAACCATCTAAGGCGACTTTCTCTAATCTTATCTTCTACTGGAGCTACTCCGACCTTTTCACGTATATGCCCATTTCGTATCCTATCTCTACGGGTAAAGCCACTCATCCACCTGAGCATCCTCATCTCTGCCACACTTAACTTAGTATTATGCTTCTCTTTTAAAGGCCAACATTCGGCACCATAAAGCATTGCAGGCCTCACTACCATCTTATAGAATTTTCCCTTAAGTTTGAGGGGTACATTTTTATCACATAACAAGCCCGATGCATTCCTCCACTTCAACCATCCAACTTGAATTCTGCTGATAATATCCCCATTTATTTCACCATCACTCTGAACAATAGATCCAAGATAACTAAAACGTGTACTCTTATTAATGACTTGATCGCCCAAAGTCACAATCCCCTCACTAGGTCTATTACTACTAAAATTACACTCCATATATTCCGTTTTAGATCTACTCAAGCGAAAACCTTTAGACTCTAAGGTTGACCTCCATAATTCAAGTTTACCTTCAACTCCCTCTCTAGTCTTATCAACAAGAAGAATATCATCAACAAAAAGCATACACCAAGGTACATCATCTTGCAAATGTCTAGTGAGAACATCCAAGACTAAAGCAAAAAGATATGGGCTTAAGGCTGATCCTTGATGTAACCCAACCGAAATAGGAAAATACTTGGTCAATCCACCTTGTGTTTGAACACAAGTAATAGCTCCTGCATACATATCTTTAATGATTTGAATATAAGCATTATTGACTCCTTTCTTTTCAAGAACTCTCCATAGCACTTCTCTTGGAACTTTATCATATGCTTTTTCTAAATCAATAAATATCATATGTAGATCATCCTTATTTTCTCTATATTTCTCCATCAAACCTCTTAATAAATGTATGACTTCCATAGTCGACCTACCCGGCATAAATCCAAATTGATTTTGAGAAACATTAGTATCACACCACAACCTATGCTCCATAACTCACTCCCATAGTTTTAAAGTATGACACATTAACTTAATACCTCTATAATTCGCACAATCTTGAACATCACCTTTATTCTTAAAAATAGGAATTAACACACTCATTCTCCACTCATCTGGCATCTTCTTAGTCTTCAAAATAGTATTAAAAAGTTTAGTAAGCCAAGAAATCCCTTCATCTCCTAAGCATTTCCACACCTCTATTGGAATATCATCAGGTCCAACAGCTTTTCCACCCTTCATTCTATTTAAAGCCTCTCTAACTTCAGTTTTACTAATACGCCGATAAAAACAGAAATCTTTACTTTCATTTAGGGTGCTAAGGTCACTACAGTCAATCTTATTTTCACAATCTTCATTAAAAAGATTAGCAAAATATCTCATCCATCTTTGTTGAATATCATCTTCTAAGAAAAGTATTTTTTGATCTTCATCTTTAATACACTTCACTTGAACTAAATCCTTACTACTCTTATCTCTTTGTTTGACTAACTTATACATACATCTTTCTCCCTCTTTAGTTATGCAATTCTATTATATAATCACTAAAGCTAATGCATTTGCATGGATATATTACTTTCTTAGCAGCCTTACAGCCACTTTATATATTTTCCAATTATCAGAATTTTTTAAAATTAAACCAATTTTTATATAAAAAGCTTCTTATTTTTAATTTTTTCTTGCACATTAGGATTCCACGCCAGTATTTTTACTATTAGGAGTTTTTCCCTTGATACTCCAAGGACATTGGCAATATCTTAATATACAGCCCACTTTTTTCGCCATATAATTAGCATCCTCATGCACAAACAAAATCTTAAAGATCTAAAATCTTATTTCAAAATATTTTTGTTAATATTCTTAAATGCCTCTTTAATCCTAGAAATTATTTTACTTTATTTTTTATTTATCCCCTTTATCTTAAAGTTCAAAACTAATAATCGATGTTGGGTACTAAAATTTTCACTCGGAATACTTTACAATCTTTGCAATCAAACGATTTAATTTTTAATAAAAAATAGTCAATATGTTGCTATTTATATTCATTTTTATAAGTATGAGATGTTCAATTCCTTTTCTTAAATAAGGTATTAGCAATTTAAAAAATCATAAGCTAAACAAAAATCCAATATGGTCTTCATCTTCATTCGTCGTTCCAAATCATGGCCACCATGAATGCTTTTAAAATCATCTACTTCTCTACCAACATGTCCATTTAAATCTCCTCCAATAAAAACTCTTTTTTCAAGAGGTATATTATGTATTAATTCTTCTAAGTCATTCCAAAAATTTAATTTAGAACTCATATCCAAACCTACTTGAGGAGCATAAGCACTTATAATATTAACAATCTTATTCTCAATAACAATCTTTAAAGCTATAATTATATCTCCAATCCTATTAATTTTTATAACATTATCCTTTAAACTATTATCTATAATAACACCTACACCATTTCTAGTACGACTCCTACCAGAATACCAAAGTTTAAATCCTAAACTATCAATTTCCTTAGCCTTATCTCCAACCCATTTAGTTTTCTGAATGCACAAAATATTTAACTTCCTATGAATCATAATATATATTAATTCCATTAATTTTCCTATAAGGGAACATATATTCCAAGTTTCTATCCTAATTTTAATTTCATGGACTAACTTCTTTTCCCACATCCGTCCTTGATGTGGGAACCCTTGCCTATTTAACACTGCACCCGGGCGCCGGTGCAGCGGCCCTTGCACACTTGTCACTGTATTCAGGCCATACAGCGCGTCGCTTCCAGGGGACGCCCTAGCATTAACACAATTTCTTAAAGGATTCATGTCATTATTGTTCGACAAGTTTTACGCTGGCTGTCGACTACCTAACGCAACCCTCCACTTTTCTCATCCAGGACTTGGGACCTGACAACGGCAGTGTTGAAATAAAATTTTCATGACAATAACTAATTTCAAAAAAATAAAATTTCATGACAATTTAACAATAAAATTTACGTACGACTGCATCAATATCATTCTAGGTTTTCATTGATTTCTATCTTAAAAAACAACAATATCATCAATTTACCGCACTTTGCAACCATTCCTTTGTAAGACTTGACGCAATGTTTACACTGACAATAACTCATACAACATGTAGAACAAAATGTCAAGCAACTTTATGATACATCACAGGGAAAAAAAAAAAACTCTTTTTAAATGTTTAGAAGTATGTTAATCTTTCAACCGCTGTGTCTTTTGACAGAAAGCTCTCAATCTTTACGAGTGCCTAGCAAAAACAATTACGTTAGCACGTAATAAAGTTAATTTTTATTGGATAAATGTGAATACATTGAGGAGAATTGAAGCGAAGGAAATCAATACCTCAATGGCGATGGCTGTTGGCGTCAGAGCTGAGACATCACCATGGCCCTGTTTGGAAGCAATATCTGGCGATAAAAACCACACTTGATAGTTATAAGAATAATAGGAAAAGAATTATATCATGATATTGAGTTGCAATTTTTATTAGGATGATAATACAAAATGTTTAGAGTTATAAGATAAATACTCAAAATAAGATGTTTAAACAAAAAGAAAAAAATTAACATTATAAATTAAATTTATCTTGATAAATTATTTAAAGAGAATTTACATATATATCATATAATTATTATATAATTACATATCTAATAACTAAACTTTAATATTTATTTATATACATTTTGGTATCTCAATATGCATGAAAATATATATATTTCACTTTTGAAAAGTTAACAATAACAAAATTTTCTATGTAATTTAAAGATTTTGGTGTTATATAAATAAACATTTAAGTTTAGTTCTTAGATATATATAAATAAATACATAAGAATTATGTGGTACATAGAAAAATCCCCATAATTTAAATTTCTTCTACTTTAAAACATTTATAACCCAACTCTAAAATTTTGTATTTTCATCTTAATACAAATTGAATAGAGAAATCCTATATAATTTTTAGCCAAGATAATATATGTTCTTTGTTAAATAACAGAACAGCAGATGTTATTAATATAAGTATCAAAGCATACGTTGGAGGCAAATCCTTGCGTCAGCATTTGCATAGGCATCACCCCTTTCTTCAGAGAGGGTGGAAAGACGAATCAAAGCCTGCAAGGAAATTTAGTATCGCATAAATAGACAAGTAGATGCATTTGAAACAGATCACTCTCACAAAGCGAGCCAAAAAGCTCCATGGAAGCAAAAAAAAAAAAGTTATCGATTTCTAGTTGTTTTTTTGGCCTTTTTAGAGTATATAATTGTGAGATGAATACAGTTTGGCATAATGTCTACTAAGACGCATTAGAGTGTAGAGTTTAATCCTTGATTGAAGAGGTAAAAAGCATAATGGTATGGAAGTTTTAGAGGTTGGCTCTCATGAATAGGATTAAGCTTTTGGGTTGAAAATATGTATAACCACTAATATATTGATTAACTTTGACCCACAATTAATCGACAGTGCCTAACTAGTGATATCAAATCCCAATTCAGCAGGACTAAATGGTTCATGTGATTTGTGGCTACCAAAATTTTTTTACTTTCTACCTAGTCGAGCAAAAGTTTAAAACAGGCAACTAACACAATAGTTCCACACGATTGAGTGGCTAGCGAAGGATAGCCAAAGTGGTATTACATTGGAATATTGGATGGATGAACATATGCTAGTGTAAATATATTTATTGTTGGCACTCACCCATAAGTTTAAGCTTATGACCTGAAAATGTGCCCAACTATTCATGTATCAAGTCCAACTACAAATCCACTTTTCCTCACATTTCCAAACAAATTCAAATAATTTTTACGAGCTTAATATAAAGTGAAGATAATTGAATGCAAAAACTAGACGCCATTTCCTATATCCATCTAGATCAAGCCATCTAAATAAAAATACTAGCAATTACAAAGTACAAAATTAACATCCTACCTTCGTGTATGGATCACCAGGCTCGTTGTGCAAAAGAGGACGTGATTCAGTCCCCACTGCAGCAATACGCCTAGCAAGAGCCTCAAGAGGCACATCTAACCAGACGGTTATTCCTCGTTTCATATAACTCCTGAAAATAGTAAAGTTCTATTAGTTATTCGATCCGGAACTGCTAGTTATGCTCACAGTTTTACTGCGGTACCAATTAATAGGTCGAATAACAGCACCACCACCAGTGGCAACAACTAATCGGCGCATCAAGGACAGATCTCTAAGAGCTTTACTCTATAAAGAAAGGGAGTGATTGGTTAGAGTTACTAATTAACAACGAACCATAGAGAACTATCACAATACAAACAGTTAAATATAGCAGACTTGTGATTATTAATTAGCCAATGAATTCAATTTTGAAACAATCTGCCAAAGAATGCAATGAAAGCTCACCTCATTGTCTCTAAAGAAAGCCTCACTGCGCTCCTTAAAGATCTGAGCAACAGAATACATTCCAACAGCCTTCTCCACTAACTTGTCGCTGTAAGAATTATAGTAAATAGGTAAGCATACCCATTCAAGAGCAAATAGGGTTGTCACGTCTCATTTAAAATTGCCTATTTTGGTTGATAATTATAAACCAACCTGTCAAAAAAAGAATAACCCAATACTTCTGATAATATCTTTCCAACTGTAGTCTTCCCAGATCCCATCATTCCTGTTAATAAAGCAGGCCAGTTTAACTGTCAAATTTTGAGCATGTGATCTAGTGAACCAATCCTCAAAAGGTAATTTGCTAAAAACATGCTGAAAATGGATCAAACAAGAAACTGACCAACTAGAAATAAACATCTTTCATTCATGTAGGGGATAACATCTTCAGACTTTTTCTGCAGATGAAAAATATGCATCAGTGAGATGATCGCATGGGAAAACGAGACAACAAAGTATTACTTCCTATGCTGAAAGGTATAAAATATGAACCAAAAGACATTTCATTTACAAAGGGAAGGCCAATAACCTTTAAGATTAGAGCTTCATCAACACCAGTAAGAAACTTTTCAGACTCTGCAGTTGAAGACAAAAGGCACGATTATATAAGAGTAAGAAGTGCAATAAATAGAGAGAAAAACATGGAAAACTAACATCCTAAAGAACAAATATCTACCCCGGTGACACAATAATGCTTTCTAAACAGCAAGAAGCGTCACAAGACTTTCTAAATGAAGCACCATAATAAACTATGAGCATCACGCCAATTTTACAAGCCACTACAAATACCTATCCCAATAAGTTGCAATTTCATCGAATGGACAAATTGAACAATAAAAAAATACAAAAATGGAACACAGGATTAAGTCAATGTAAAAACACAATATATGTATTGCTTCTTATTTAGTCCATATACAGGCCTTTATTTGTTTGTACAGCTTATATATTTAATTTCACTCTCATCTCCTTCATTTGTAACATGGTATCAATGTCAGGGTTACTCTAATATTGCTCTTGTAGTAGTGTCTCTTCCACTTTCTACAGGCTTCATCGCACCTTTGTTCCTAGTGCCTCCGTTGTAGCTCTCACCTGCTCTCCGGATCTTGCTAGTCGCCAACTATGAAAGCCCATTGTATCATCCCCTGTTCTTTTTGCAATCATCAAATCCTCTTCAATCCTACAGTCACCATCACATTTGCTTATTGTGTTTTCACCTCTCTTTGCTCAATTCTTATCATGCAAAATCACACTCGGCATCCTCTCCTCCCACTTTGCCGTTTATAAGTTCGCAATCCAATTGCTAACGACTGTCATATTGCCTTGATGCCCACCTCACCACACTCAACAACAAGAAGGGAAAATTTTGAGACAAGAATATAAAGCTTCCTGAATGGTTCAGGTGTGGGAGTAATAGAAATGGAAAATGTACAACCACCAAACTTTTTTTATGAACCAAGTGAGACACTTCTTAAGCGCATGAAAAAAATGGTTTGAGAAGAATCATAAAATTATTGCCAATATTAGCAATGCCCAGCTCTTACTATTCGCCTTCAACATAGTAGTTATGATTGTGGCAAACTCATATGAGAGAGCTTCTTTCCACTTAGCTTTCAATTATTAGTCGTCCCACAAGTAATAATATTGTTGCACAGTTCAACATCTAGATCAAACCCCTAGACAACTTTCTTGTGAAAGCACACCCTTTTTGATCTTTACTTGATATGGCTTTGCTCTCGGACCCAATTTGGGCCATTCTCCAATACCATGAGCAGAACCGACTTGTTTGATTATTGATATGTTAGCTGATGTTAATGAACTAGCTTGCACTTCTTTACTAGTTAGAATCCTCTCACTATCTTGAAAATTGTCATTGTTGAAGTTAGAGTAGTCATAATTAGGTATGCCAAGATCTATGAAGCAAAGGAACTTCAAAATTTTCCCATGCCTATGTTGTACATGTTTTTGACACGGGCATTTGTCTGACACATTCCGATACATGTTCAACATGTTCAAAATTATTTCAAAAGCATTTTAAGCTCGAAATAGGGTCATAGATAACCTAACATAGAGGAGACATATGGAGGACACAAGGGAGAACTCATTAGGGTTTTCTTCCTTTGTTTTTTTAGTCTAATTATCATGCTATAAGAACTCACATGTTGGAGTTACTCCTATTCCATATAGTTATTAATATTTTTTATCACAGTAGCTTTGCCCTCCACACAAGCCTAATGTGAAATATCAGCCCTTTCCATCAATCTTTTCCAAGCTTTTTAGCAGTGGCACAACCATAATATGTCAACCAAGCATATTTTCAATAATGCATACCTAGTGTGAAAACTAAGCATCTTCGTGATAGAAAGTGAATACAATTTCCTTGAAATCAGTGAACGGCAATAACAAATTAGGAAGAAAAACACACCGCTACTATTTTTATTGAAAGATATACGAAAGAAAATAGCAAGATACAATTAAATCTTTAATTAGAGAGGAAGATTCAACTTTCCCAAATCTCTAGTAGATGACTAGAGCCCAAATAACCTAAGACTACACTGAATTCTGCAAACAAAAAAAATAAACCCCAAGAAAACATACGTTAAGCCTACCCAAAATAATACAATTCCCAAACAACATCCTTCATATAATTTTTCCTGCTAGTCCCCGCCCGCCTTTTGAAATTGCCTCATGAGCCTTGCTGCAAAAAGGAGGCTGGTTCCTGTTCCACCTAAAATAGGCGGAAATTCCGCCTCAAAATAGGCGGAACTATTCTTCCTCAATAGAACTAGTCCGTGGTGACCGGCTGGATCGGTTTAACAATACTTCCTTTCAAAAACTCACCTTATCCACAAGGTGGAAAGACAGCTTCTTTCTCAATTTCCTCTCATCACAAACGGTGAGAACTTGAAGATGTTGATTCTTACATCTATGCCCCGATATATATCTCTCCTCATATCTAAAATAGAGCCCCTTCACCCTCTTCTCATGTAACTTCGTTTCTGTGAGCTTCTTGAAGTTATTCCTAGGTCTACCTCCTTTAGTCTTCTCTTTCGGGGTCTCTCGAAGAGTACCCAGTGTCGACTTCTTGGGTCCCAAAATGGTAGTGGTCATCCTGTATAAATCTCTTGAGCTGTTGCATCCAATCCCTCTCACTAGGTAACTCTCATCCTGTAATAACTAAGCTATCTTTATAGCCTCTCCCAAATCCTGAAGCCTTATCACTTTAATGGTCGCTCGAATCTCTAGTTAAACCCTTTCATAAAGTTTCCCTTGAATGCAATCTCCATAAGACAGTCCAGTCAGCTAGCGAGATGCTCAAACTGCTCATGGTATTCCTCCACCATCTCGTCCTCTATCAGGGCGAAGAATTGCTCATAGAAGTCCCCTTCCCTGCTTGTTAGGGAGCATTCCAACAAGCAGTCTTTAAACTATCTCCAAGTCCATAAGGGTCACCTCATATCCCTCCACTAGTACCATGCTGATTCTTTCCCCTTCAAGCATATCCCGGCTGTTGTTAGTCTCTCCTCCACCATCAACTTATTGACTGTAAAGTACCTTTCCACCATGTAGATCCACCCATGTGCATCCTATCCCAAAAAAATAAGCATCTTCAGCTTCCTCACCCTCAGATCTCCTCTGTCACCCCAATTTCCTCCAAAACTTCCCATTCCCCAAGGGGGCAGCTCTCCCCATTTTTGTCAATTATTCCTCCGCTCGTACCTAAACCTTTCATCACAAGCCCAACTTCTCCCTTTAAGTTCAGCACCCCTTCGATCATATTCAACCCCCATCCTTTTAAATTCAGCACCCTTTCGATTATATTCAAGCCATCACCATTCAAATTAAACCCCTCTCAATTCAAATTCAAACCCCTCCGCTCATGCCAACCCCTTCACGCCTCTCTACATACACTATACCCGACTTCTCCCAATGAATATGTTCTAAGGGAAGCATTCTCTTTTCTCCCTCAACAATCACTGCCTCAAAATCTTTCATTCTCCTTATTGAATTAGGGTTTTCTCCACTTTCTTGGAGATGAACAGCTTCCCTCGCCTATGACAATGCCAACTTTAGTTTGGCCCTTGAGAAACTTCTTCAACATCTCCTCCATGATAGAAAATTTCACATCAATCTTCTCGTGGACGGATAAAATTTGACTTTTGAAATCTAAAACTTGAGTTAGAAGATCTGAAATTTCATATTTCAATTTTTCTATCTCCCCCTCCAACACTTATATTGTTTTCCCTATAATGGATACTCGGATCTAGGCTCTGAACAGCAAAATCGTCCACAAAACAACAGTTCTGATCTTCAAACAGGAAAAAACAGCAAGATCGGAGATAAAACAATGCATAAATCAACGAGGAGACTTTTATTTCGACCTAGGAAATTGCTCTAATACCAATTTGATAGGAAATGAATTCAATTTCCTCAAAATCAGCAAACGACAATAACAAATTAAGAAGAAGAACACACAACTATTTTTATTGCATGATATATGAAAGAAAACAACAAGATACAGTTGGATCTTCAATTAGAGAGGAAGATCCGACTTACCCAAATCCATAGCCGCCAGCTTGAGCTCAAATAATCTAAACTACTCTGAACTCAACAAAGAACAAATAAAAAAACAAACCCTAGGTAAACACTACTTAAAGCATACCCAAAATAATATAATTCCCAAACAATCCCTTCATATTAATTTTCCCTCTTAATTGTCCCCTCCAACTCCTTTTGAAATTGCCTCCTAGGCCTTGCTACAATAATGAGGCGGGCTCCTATTTCGCCTAAAACAGGCAGAAGTTCAGCCTCAAAAAAGGTGGAACTATTACACCTCAACAGAGTCGGTCCAGGGTGATTGGTTGGACCGATCTAACACTTCGTAGAGGAACATACCTACATGACGTGATAGTCATCTTGGCTACCACTTCAGTTATTTAGTGTCTCAATTCTATCTATCATCTAATCTCATCATCCGCTACAAACGATGTCTACTCACAACCCTGACAACCATTTCCCTTTTATGCTTATCTAGCAATGGTCACGACCCTTGGTTGTTGCTTTATTTCTACTCATTACAATCTAACATAAATCTCTTCCTATATATACTCAAATGTTAGAGCTAAATGTGAATGGCTCTAAGCCTTTAGCTTTGCTTATTTAACCCTAATTCCATTTTTTTCCCTTTTTTTGTACTGTCTTTATCAAACAAGAAATTTTTTCAACTTTATGATTCTATTCTAATATTTTTTTTTTCTTTTTGAAGAAAATTAATGATGTTAGTTTTTAATATTAATAATAAGGTTTATGATATTATCCATCAGTGACCAATTAATATAGGTTATTTTTATAAGATAATAAGATAATGATTTCTAAAATGCTCATTGATATAACTGGTAATAATCCTATATAGGATGATAATGAACCTTTATGAAAGTATGTTATCAAATTAGGCAATGTAGGAACAAAGGGGAAGGGGAAATATAAAATGCAAATATTGATATTGTAAAGTATAAGGGAATGTATTCTAGAGTATGACTATGTGAGCTTGCTTGCTTGGAAAATTCAAAGAGACATGTAATCATGCTAAGCAATAGCATCCATGCAACTTGAAGAACTGCACAATTTAGATGCAAAGACTAATTAGAGGAAGAGGAATGCCTCATTTAAGAAGGATCCCCTTCCTTCTTGAAGACAAAATAGGTCCAATCAAGTGAATGAACATTCTATTTCATAATCAAGTGCAATTTTTTTGGGGTGTAAGGTTATGATCCAAACAAGAGGAAGATATATGGACCAAAGAAAACTATTCGAAGCGCATTTAATGTGCAAGCCAGATATCAATAATATAAGGAAATTTCTTGCATGTTCTATTCAATTTCCCTTTCACTTCCTTTAACAAACAATCCATGCTATATATATATATATATATATATATATACCAATAACACTCCATGGATATAAATCCCATCGTTATAATCTTTTGACGACAACACTCCTTTAGTCGGTAAGAACCAACGTCAAAAGAATGTTTGAGGAACCAAACAAGATTGGAAAAGAAAAGGTAATTACCACATTTTGTGATATCTAAACTTATACCCAAAAAATACCAATTACTTTTATGGGTGTTGCAAGAGTTAATCCTAAGTTTATAAAAGTCATCAATTATGAAGGAGCATAAAAAGATAAATTTTACATTGCAAATCATATCATAAAGTGATTAGAGATTTTGTTTAAGATAGAATGGTTCAAATTATCTCTGACAATGCACAAATGAGCAAAGTGGCAGAACTGCTAATTGAAACCCAAAACCCTCATATTTTTTGGATTCCTTGTGTTGTTCATATATTGAATCTTGCATTAAAAATATTTGTGTTCTAGATAATCAAAGGGTTTTTCAAATTTTAATGAATTTATGAAACTATAAATGTTGATTATGGCATAAAATAGTTTTGCATTGACATTAGTTATGCTAAGGTTATTCAAAATTGTACAACATTGCAAGCCATAGTGAGTAGTGATAAAAGGAAAAATTATTAAGATAATATAGATCATGCCAAGTTTGATAATGCAAAATATTAGATGATTTGTCACGGGATTAATTAGATTATGCTATTTCTTTTATAATTCTAATATATGAAATATCAAGAGTAGTAGATATAGACAAGCTTTATCTCTCTACCGTGTATTTGACATATGAAATTTTATGATTGAAAATGTGAAAGAAAAATATATCACATTAGAGATAGAGAGAAATAAAAAGGAATACGCTTTTTATAAGGTAATGTATAACATTATACTATAAAGATGGAACAAAGGAAACACTCCCTTTATTCATTAGCCTACTCTCTTAATCTAATATAGCATTAATTAATCTTAGTTTAGCCTATTTCTTACAAATTAGATGCATTTTTGCTAAAGTATCAAAGCCATGCTTGGCTAAGAGGTTGTTTGGAAATACAAACATTTTAGAAATATAGATTAATTATAATGCACATATTTTAAAAATATAAAGTTCTTTGGTTGGATGCAAATCAAAAGCATTGATTTTTTTTTTTTTTTTTGCTATTTAAATCAAATGTCTGTCTTTTGATGACCCGGTTAGGAGAGTAGATGTATTAGATCTAGCACATGTTAAGAAAGGTAGAGATAGACCTAAAAAAGACTTAGTTAGAAAGTATTAAAAATGACTTTCTTATTAAATTTAAATGAGAATTTGACTCTTAATAGAACACAATAGAAAAAAAAAATTCATATGGACGATTCCACATAGTGGGATGAAAGCTTAATGTTGTTGTTGTTTTGTTATGATATATTTCAAATATTTTCAAATCAAAAGCATTAAAGATTGACAAGAGCACCAATGATGAGAACTTGATCTCATCATGAATATTTCGAGCTATTCAACACTCCTAACATAAAGAAGAAATAGACGAGATAATACATAAAGGGAAGTTTCAGTAATTATCCTTCATGTCTCATCTACCCTAATAGGAATTTATACAATATAATGGTTTAAGCTAATTATTATTCCTAATGAATTCACTATTAACTACTAACCTAATTATAAGTGGATTCACATCATATTAAGTGGAATGTAACCAAATTCACCGATTCCATTTCTTTACATTTAAACTATCTATACGTGTTCAATACCCTTGATTTCTCAGCAATTATTGATGAAAAATTCGTTTCAAGTTAAGATGTTTTATTTCAAAAAGACACACATGCCATTAAGCATCAGAAAATCTATAAAATTTACCTTCTTTTCTGCTGCAACAACAAGAAATCTTCATCCGCAAGCTTTCTGACCGATAAGAAGATGTGCCTGCTTGCGAAACTTGAAGGTTAATAATGCTTGGGCACCTCGTATCAACCCCAAATCCTCTCTGGATCCTTAAACCTCCTCCTGTCCTCCTTCTACCTCTCTCGGGTCCATTCCAGGTACATGACTGATTGCTCAGCGCCGAAGCCGCCTCCATAGTCCTCTAGATCACCGCTATCGAAAAGCGTCACAAAAAAAGGAAAGAAATATCCACAGCAAGAACGATACCTCTTTATCCCTGTTTCCTTCAGCTTCTATTATCCGCTGCAGATCTAAAATAAGAACCCAGCACCATACACCTAACCAAATTAAATTTATTCAAAATTCAAATGAAACCCCCGATTTCGACCAAATGAGAATAACGACCAATTCAAAGCCGAATCCATAGAGTGAAAAAGAAATACCTCAAATCCAACGAAGAATCCACGTAAGGCTCTACAAGATAGAACAGATCAGTTCGGCGCACTATAAGAGAAGAAGGAGACGATCCGGGATAGGTGGAGCGGACGAAGTAGGTGGCAGACGGAGAGGTTTTATAGTAGACTATGGTTCAGATCGCGTGGGAATTGTGGTGTTTGTTCGATTTGTTCAAATTTACAGAATTACCCTTTTCTTCAAAATTTAGGTTCACATAAAAATTTAAGAAAATTATCTTATGATGCGATTATTTAGATAATATAATTAAACTATTAGGTAATATAATCAATTTATTAGATATTTCTCATAGTTTAATATATTAAAATTAATATAATTCGAGAATAACTGTTCAGATCATCTTTTTAAATTATTGAATTTGATTAAAAATATAATCAGAATATCTCAACTTTTACCGTAGCGTGGGTTGGTGAGTCTTCAAGTAGGCCAATAAGTCTCCGTGGCTGCCACAACCACCACGGAGCAAGAAAGAGGGACCTTCGGCTTTAGGATCCCCTGTATGTTTAAACAGCAAACATTATTTCGTTTGGCAATTCTGCCTGCATCTATAAAGTCAAAAGTTCTTGGCTGAGATTAATTTGAGCTGATATATATATATACTAGTTTTGTTACACGTAAAACTAAAAAATCATATAATTATTTTATTATTGTGAAAAAAATTATTTAATTCATTAGTATAAATAATTATAATTGATAATTACATTAATGAAAAATTATATATTTACATTAAAATCATAATGGATAAAATATTTTAATATTTTTTTAAAAATTCAATACTAAATCAGTTATCAAAGACATAATATAAGTAAGAAATGCATACAAACAATGAAAGAAAATTACAATAAACTAAAGGGGGTTTTACATACATAACATTTCAAACTATTATATTTACTTATCTAACACCCAAAGTATACTATTTACATATCTACCACCTAAATACATCCCGTTTCATCTAAAATACCACTCTGTCAGAACTCCGTCCCGACTCTACCTTTCGCTCGTGAAATCTCTTCGTCTTCGTCGCCGGAGTGTCTACCCGATCTAGCGACGTGGGAAGAGGAAGACATCTTCATTTTTCCGCCCCAAAATTCCTGAAATCTGTGACGCCACCGGAGCAGGAAATCGTGACAAGAGGTTGCTGGAGAAGGCAATCGACGACAGCAGCGATAAATGTGTGAAATTTGTGTGAGGAGGAACAACAATTTGCAAGTGGGAGAATCAATTTCTTCTCTTTTCTTTCTGTCTAAAATTTGTGTGATGCTTTTTTATTTGATCACATTGTTCTTCTCATCTGCAAATCCTGGATAAAATTTTGATCTTTTGCCTGCGAGATTTATGAGATTCAAAGAAACAAGTGAAAATGCTTTAGAAGATTGAAGAACCAAGTTGAGCTTGGGATTCGGAATCATATTTCTATTCCTTAATAAATAACTTATGGTTACTATTTCTTAGCTGAATTATCTTAACCAGGGACAGGGGCTCCGCTGAATTGTCTTAGCTGAATTATCTGCTACTCGAATCCACCGGAGGCTCCGCCGACGGCATCGAGAGAGTTCAGGGCCTTCATTTCTTGTTGCCTTCAGAAAGAGCCTTCTCGCCGCCTTACAACTGAACAACATCTGCAGCATTCTTTCATCACCCAGCTTCAGCACCCGCCATTACTGTCATCTTCATCATCCTCTTCCAACTCCTCTCATCTATGAGCATTAGCATCCCCGTGAATTGAGTTGGTTGAAGGATGCTGGGCGGCCAGGACAAGTTCTTCGAAGAGAACGGCGGGCGAATCCTCCGGCAACGTGTGAAAGAACTCAATATATCTCCTTCGAGCTTCCGCTTCTTCACCGTCGGAGAACTGGATCGAGCCACCGACAGCTACAGCGAAAGCCAATGAAGCCTTACCATGGCATCAATGAAGATAGAAGCGGGTGGGTCTCGATTCCTAAGACGTCTGGACACTCCAGTGAGACAGCGACGAAGAAGAAGGAATTTCACGCGCAAAGGGCAGAGTCGGGCCGGAGTTCTGACGGAGTGGTATTTTAGATGAAACGTGGTATATTTAGGTGGTAGGTATGTA
This sequence comes from Dendrobium catenatum, assembly GCF_001605985.2. Lineage (NCBI taxonomy): Eukaryota > Viridiplantae > Streptophyta > Magnoliopsida > Asparagales > Orchidaceae > Dendrobium > Dendrobium catenatum. The sequence continues at coordinate 582,898 of NW_021318590.1, forward strand.
AATAGTATACTTTGAGTGTTAGATAAGTAAATATATAAGGTTGAAGTGTTATGTATGTAAAAATCCCTAAATTAAAACCATAAGAGAGAGAACTACTGACTCAATTGATATAACTTTAGATATGATCATTCTATTGTAAGAAAGTAAATTACAATAAGTTAAAGAATTCCAGAATTCCTTACAAACTAACTTCAACAAAATTAAGAAAAATGAGGAAAAAAAATTAAATAAACATTGGCCCCACAAAACAGATGCATTTCTCACTTTCACAAAGCTGAGGAAACAATAACTCATTCCAAAGCAGAAAACTCAATTTCATTGTGATGCATATACCTTTAAATAAGAAAACAATCAAATTAAATAAAATATTAAATCAATTGTAGAATCACAATTAATAAAAACAAATATAATTTAAAGAGGCATGCGTTTGCAACCCAAATGATTACTAAAACATATAGATTTAACAAAAAATATCTACCCAATACTCTCTTTTGTCAAAAACACAAAAAATAGGATGCCAAAGAATACATTAATAACTCCGCACTCTCAATAAAAATAATGAGTTGACTTCAAAGAAACAAGGAATAAAAAAAACCTATCCAACAATACATAATTCTATAATAATAGCGTTATCGAAGAAAGCTACCGTTGATGCTATACCTTAGCGAGATTGATGTGTAGAAGAAAAGGGGCTTCTTAGGGTTAAAGACATGGAATAATTCTTCTTGTGTTAATTGTCGACGTTCATGTTGTTGATGTAGAAGAAATATAATAAAACAGTTATTATGTTACAACCTCTATTACATAAAAACAAATACCAACTAGAGGAAAAGTTATAAGAAAATTTTTCTACATATCCAGTACCATAAATACAGAAAGTGCAAATCAAGTTAGCTTTATATGCGCATCGACATATTGGCGAGAATAACAATTAATATTTAATTTTATTAATATAAATATTATATAGATATTGATGTCTATTGCTTCATGGAAGATAAAGAGGGAGAACTCATGAAAACTACATCTAAGAGAAAATTTGATGCGTAGAAGAAAAATGTCAAGGAAGAAAATTTATGTGTTTTCAATTATAGGGGAGCACATCAACAGGAATTGTTTTACTTTGGCTTGACTTCAACTTCATTAATATTCCAAAGATAGATAGCATCTTGTTCATGATTACATCTTAAAAATAGAGCAGTATTAAATAGCATGGTGCAAATTACGAGATGTTAAATTAGAAATTATAAGCATTATTTCTTAGCTTAGGATATTTCTCCCTCTTAAAAAGTGTAACTGGATGCAATGGCTAACAAGCGATCATCTTTGGTAAAGGATAATGATGCTATGCTACTTGAATAAAGAAAGGCGTACGAACAATGAGTTAGTATAAATGCACATACACTAAGTGTGAACGAATAAATATATAAAAAAAAATTATTATAAATTAATCATATTTACAAAAACTTTATCACTAAGATTATGCATAAGAATTAAAATTCATGTATATAGATGTCTAACAAGAATATTATCAGCATATATAAAAAATCATACAAGATATAAAAGTAATTAATTTTATCCTATTGATGCAACTAAAAATTGCATACTCAATTTAGCAATAATAATATAGATAAGTTATTGAAGACTTATAAAATCTTTGATTGCAAATTCATATTTGCTTTTGATCTAAATTGATAATAAAGTAAATCAACATGTCATAAATATGCAACAATAAGGATAGTAGCATTCACTTGCCTCAAGTACAAAATCTAATACTTTTGATCTAAATTAACAATAAAGTAAATCAACATGTCATAAATATGCAAGAATAAGGATAGCAGCATTCACTTGCCTCAAGTACAAAATCTGATACTTTTGATCTAAATTAACTATAAAGTAAATCATCATGTCATAAATATGCAAGAATAAGGATAACAACATTCACTTGTCTCAAGTACAAAATCTGATACATCTAACGACAACAACTTGGACTCAAAGTGGTGAGCTAAAACTTTCAGAAGCATATGTTGATAAAGTTCTACAAAAAAGAGTTTCTCAAAAATTAGTGTCAAGTATTAAAAATAAATACTAATAGAAAAGAAATTGGAAAATGATTTTCAATGAAAAATAATAATGTAATTGAAGGCTTTCACTTGCAAGTTAAAATAATAGTTTCAAATTTTACAGTATTCTCTTCTATAAATATTCATCTTAGATATACCTCATGAATTATATCACAGTAAATATAATCCAAAAAGAGAAGGCTCGATGACTGAGTAATATAGCATTGGTGCAATGTAGCAACCAAAAATGATAGATGTAGAATTTTACCTTTTTTCTACAAAGAGGGGTCTTCAGCCCAAATAAGGATGATCGAAGAATTTTTATGAGAGCTAAAAAAAATTAAAAGTTAGGTGTAATTAGAATGTGTGTAATATATCAATTAGAAATTGGTTGTTCTATCTCTTTCTAACACCACATGAATTATAGAATTCTATAATTCATGTGGTGGTTCACACTATAGAGTCCTCACTAAATCCAATAATAGAGTAATGTTGATTATTATTAAAGACAATACATTTGTTGTATCATATGCTATTAACCAAAGAGCAAAATGAAGGGAATTTATATGCCTTCATTATCAAATGCAATACAAATATTATTTCAAACTCAACAAAAATTCTCAATCATATTGTACCATCTTTTATCCTATTAAGATAGATTCCTTCTTAGAGTAATACGAATTTAGGTAAAAATTCAAAATAATAAACATTTCATGCACTTTGTAATAAAGTACGCAACAATTAAGTAGCAAAGATTTTGACCATGCCTGGAAGAGGGAACTTGTTGCAGTTCATGCATTGTTGGATGACTGGTCAAAGCTATTCCAGCATAAAACTTAAAAAAACAAAAAATGTGAACCACCATATGAATTACAGAATTCTGGATACAGAATCTTATTTATCAAAATAGAAAAATAAAATTCAAATTAAAAAAACATTTTATTCAACAATCAATTTTATATTTATACAAGTATGAGGCTACACTATTGGCTACATACATGCAACAAAAAGAAAAAAAAAATATTTAACTGGCCATCAAACCAGCAATGGTGCAGTTCCGACGTTAGGTTTAGTCTAGCTTTCCCTTACCTAAGAGAAGTGTCCAAACAAATCTTTTTAACTATGCAGGAGCAGGAAGAAATAAAAATGGTTCCGTCAGTTATGTCTTGCCCTTTTTTTTTAATGAAAAAAAGAGCCAAAGAAACCCTTTGAAAATGCTCGGTGGAGAAGAAGAATAACCATTAAATCCTTTAAAGAGCAGTTCTCTGGCTTCCCCTTACCTAAGAGAAGTGCCCCAACCCAATCTCTTTACCTGTGCTTGAGCTGGAAGAAAAAAATTGGTTCCGTCAGTTATGTCTTGCCTTTTTTTTAATGAAAAAGAGAGCCAAAGAAATCCTTTGAAAATGCTCCGTGGAGAAGAAGAATAACCATTAAATGCTTTAAAGAAAATATTGCAATAGAAGAAGAAGAAAAAGAAGAAAGAGGGCCAACGGAGAAAGCGAATACTAATTAAAGAAAATGTTAAAATAGAAGAAGAAGAAGAACGAAGCTCACAGTTTAGCAAAGGGAGGGTAGGCGGGTTCGCATGCGAGAGACTCACTGTTGCATCTCAGTTGCAAAGCCAGTTGTGTGAAGAAAGGGATAAATTATTATGTCCGGTGTCCGGATTCCTCCGGACACCAATCCAGACGCGCCACATCAACAAAACATACTGGGCCCTGATGTATTTGAGTGATGTGGCGCATTCGGATTGGTTGTTCGGATGTCAGGTGACCGGATACAATAATTTAGTGAAGAAAGGACTACCGATATGGGGGAAAAAGAATGGGGAATATGGATTTAATATGGAATAAAAAAGAATGGATACAAAGGGTGTGGAATATACGGTTAGATTTATGTTTGGCTGCAGATAGCTAAAGGGTAGAATCACATTGGTAGGATAGAATCACATCGGTCGCGATGGGAAACACCGAAAAGGATGGTTAATCGTATATTTACTTGCTTAAATGATATATTATTACGGTTGGATTTAAAAGTGCTGTTGGAATTGATAGAACCACATCTGTCACGACTCACGAATGGGAAACACCAAAATGAAGGGTTAACTGGACATTTATTTGTTTAATAGGTGGCGGAATCTCTAAGAGCGGTGCCAATTTTCTTAATTAGTTATAATTATAATAATTAAAATAAAAGGTTGAGATTTGATTTGAATAATTAAAATTTATTAAAATACATGGCCAGGATTTCATGTGGAAGGAAATTCAAGCCCCTTTTATAGAAGTAGTCTAGATAGTATAGATGTGTATTAAATTGGGCGTATGACTCTTATTGTGTTATTGATTGCTACATAAATTTTATATATTTTCATATTTATTAAATATTTATGATATAATGAAGGGTTAGGATATTATTTTAAGAAATGAAATGGAAGGCTAGGATTGCATATGGGTGGATTCCCAAGCCACACTTATATAGTAGTGTGTGTATATATATATATATATATATAACATTTTGTAACCACACTGAATCCTAATATTAAATTTAAAATAATTTGATAAATAAAACTTATTAATAATATGATGAAATATTATAGATGTTTTAATTATTTAATAGTTTAGAAGAAATTCATTAGACTAAATAGTTTAACATGCTAGAAATTTTACAATAATACAGAGATTATTTTTAATATTTTAGTATTATAAAAAGGGCCAACATATGTGGATAGAACTTTTTTTGAAAAATAAAAATAAAAAATGGGCAAAATCATGAGGATTTACGCAAATCGAAAAGTATAATGGATATATGCTCAAAAAATTATCTTGATCGGGCACGAATCTTGAGGCAAAATCAAGTTGGAAACTTCAAAAATTAAATTCGGGACCATCTGAACTCCAATTTCAGTAAACTTACAGTCGAACTGAATGTCTCAAAAATATGAACCCAACGACACAAAATTCAACCCAATCCGAGCTCAAATATGTCCAAATCAAAGACCCAAAGTGTATTTTGAATGTTTAAACCATAATTTTCATTAACAAACGATTTCTAAACGTGGCATGCTTATAGTCGAATCGAACGGCTTGACAAGAAGAATCCAACACGCCCAAGATCGTTAGATTTTTATATCATTAAGACGTTCAAATGCCAATTAAATGATCAAATATCAAGGGATTCAATATCAGCTGTCCAACATTCAAACCACTCCCAAATGACCCTTGATCTTACTCCTATTTATTGGTCATGCCACTCTCAAAAAGCTATAAGTATACCTCTCATTTGTCATAGAAGTGGACAGAAGCAAAGCAGAGAAGTAAGAGAACTTTCTTGCCACCAGAATCCTCCTCGACCACTACCGGACTTCCACTCGGCAGCCGACTTATGCCGGACTTCTTCCCGACTGCCGACCAACAACGGACTTTTGCCCTGACTGCTTACTAAAGCCAAATTTTTGCTTGATCACTAAACTTCGTCATATTTTCAATCTCCGCTAATAATTGGATTTCAACCCAATGATTGATTATTGTAATTTGATCATCCTCATATTCAGGGATGAGTCATCCACTTGTAATCTAATCAAATACTAGTGAAATCATTACAACTGGGCATGTCCCTATGGTTTTTCTCTTTTCTCCATGGAAAAGTTCTAGTGTTTAATTTTTCTTCTGTTTGTGTGGTTGATTTTTGTACAACGTTTAGATGAAAAGTCCTAGCTCTATCGTTGCATATATTATAGCCTACAACAGTTTGGTGTCATCTGTGGGAAATCCAATTTCACTATCCTATGCATTATTTCAATGGAAAACAAGCATAGCAATCACATCTTGGAAGCCTCCTCTCTAATACCCATCAATCCATGAATCATTCTATGAATCATGGATGCTAAGTATCTGCCTCTTTTTATCTTGGTGGGAAAAATGCTATTGGATAAGGAACTTCAGGACCTTTCCAAGAAAAGCATATCCGAAAGATAGAAGAATCTCAAAATGAGATCCTTTAACTCTTGTAAGAGACTCAACAACTAGCACTAGAATCACAAGAGGAGATTCTTCTCCCTCGAGATCCACCACTAGCTAAAGGTGTTCGATTTGAATATCTTTATGAAGATATTCCTCTACCTTAATCAAGGATGCATCTTTCATCACGTCAAGACAATGAACTTGCTGTTATAATAAGCTCTGCCCATCGTTCGCATGCAGGTTGGTAACCTTGCATTCCTTTTGATATGCTCGAGGACTTAGCCCAACTGTACATTGCTGAGCTCTTATGCAACGCCTTACGACACAAACTTCAAAGATTGGTCCAAGAAGAGTTCCCATTGGGAGGTGTAAGAATTGTTTTTTGTTAGTGGAACTTCAAAGAGTATCACCCCTAATGAAGCCATCCTTTAACATCCATTCTTGCATGATTCAAACTACCCATCATTGATTCCTATAACGGGACATCTGATCTGTACGAGCATATCGATCACCATAAAACCATCATGCATATCCAACAAGCCTCAGATGTGCTCATGTGTTAGATTTTTTCTACTACCCTCAAAGGACAAGCTTCAACATGGTTCTATTTATATTTTGCTGGAATGATCTTCACATTCATCAAATTGGCTAATGTGTTCATCGAATAATTCATAACCAATCCAAGAATTGCTAAGGATTCTCCATAATGATGGAGAATCAGTTAAGGAGTAATTTTAACAATTTTCTACTAAAGCTAAACAAATTCTAGCAATCAATCCAAAATTATTGAGATGATTTTTTTAGGAGGCCTCCATCCTGGTCCCTTTTGCTGGGGACTCATATGAGATATTATTAATTCATAGGTGACTTGGTCCATCAAGTGGAGACTGAACTCTTTACAGCTAAAGTCATAAATACACACAGAAAGTAGTTTAAGCAAACAAATGGAAAGCATAAAAGTGCACCAAGAGTGGATAATTCATTCTTATAATGAAAAAAACAAGGGAAGGGTAACCTGCCTCCTAGACCCCCATTGCCACTACATGAGCCTCAATAAGAGAAGAAGTACACACCACTCAACGTATCTCAAGAAAATATGTTGATGGCCATTCGAAATCAGGAGAACATAAATTTTCCAAACCCTTTAAAGCTAAATACAGGAAATCAGAATCAACACTATCATTTCTACCACAGTTAAGGGCACACCACTAAATCATGTAAGGAGCTTAAGGATGAAATGGAAAGACTTGTCCGATAAGGCTAAATTTGAAGATTTATTTAAAATCCACCTCTTCAAGATGATGCTCGTCAGAATGGGGGGCAAAATCAATAACAGTTGAGATAACCATTGAATAATCATCAAACATTCGGTGAGATTGAAACCATTACAGGGAGACCTTTATTATCAAATTAATTCTTATTTGATATAAATGAAAAGCTGACACTAAAGAATTTTCATATCGATCATTTTACTACTTTTGATAATTTTGATTTGGAGGGGATAAAAACCCCTCATTAAGATTTATTTGTGAGTAATGCAGGGATAGGTGACCCGTATTACAACATCAAAAGAATATGGCGGGTAATGGGAGCTTCGTAAATGTCTTATTCTACTATACCTTTTTTAATATAGGACTCACTAGAGCAAAGTTTCAGACTGCTGTAAGTCTATTATATGGGTTTAACAATCAACCTATATGTGTGGAATGGATAATAAGTCTCACAATTGTGCTTAGAGAATTTCTCCAGTAAACTACACACTCCATCCAATTTATCATATAAAAGTTGGAATCATCCTATAATGTTATCTTTGGAAGGCTACTCCAGTCGATCTTTAGCATTATCGCCTTCATCCCTCACCTTAAACTGATGTTTTTTACCCCGCTGAGAGTTAGTGTAGTATGCAAAAATCAACAAGTAACATAATCCTGTTATATTTGGGAGGCTCAACCATGCCTATTAGTTATCCTTAGCATTGATTATTTAGATCTCTGGAATGAGGATATCCTTCAAAGGGCTTCTCTCGTAGAAGACCTCGCTCAATATTTATATCAGAAGACCACCTTTCAAGGACTATGTAGATCGGGTCTCTTTTATAAGACAAAGAAAAGAAATAATACATAGATTTTCTATATAAGAACCAAGATATTTTTGAGTGGAGTCCAATAGATATTTCTAGAATTTACCATAAGGAGTTTATTCACTCTCTCAAAGTCAACCTGACATACAAGCCAATAATTAAAAAAAAAAATGAAAGTTTGTACCTAACCGCCAGCAACCAATTGAGTAGGAAGTTGATAAACTTTGAGAGGCTTGATTTATATAGGATATGCACTATCCCACAGGGATGGTAAATTTCATCATGGTATGGAAGACTAATAGAGCTTGACGGATATGTGTAGACTATATTGATCTCAATAAAGCCCGCCAGAAGGATAATTTTTTGCCTCCTCATATTGACCAGTTGATCGATACTACCTTTGGACATCAATACTAAGCTTTATGGATGCCTACTTTGGCTATAATCAAATAAAGATAGATTATACAGATGTTGAGGCAATGACTTTTTAATTAGATAAGGGGTTATATTATTATCTGGTCATGCCATTCAGGCTCAAAAATGCTAGAGCCATGTATTAACACCTCATGAATAAGGCATTCAAAGATCTTATTATATATACTGATGATATGTTGGTAAAAAGCATTAAAAAATCTCAACATATTTGACTTAGAACATTTCTTCCACCTACTACGATGATACAACATGTGGCTCAACATTACTAAGTGTACTTTTGGAGTGGCCAAAAGTTCTTAGGGTTGATGGTGACCCACTGAGGGATTGAGGCCAATCCTAAGAAAATAAAAGTACTAAAGGATATGTTTCCCCCTAGAAATATTGGGGAAGTCCAAGGACTAAATGGAAGGATTATAGCATTGTCTCAGTTCGTAGCCTGCTCGAAAAACAAATATCAGCCCTTTTTCAAGATGCTTAGAGGTGTTCTTAGCTCAAAAATTTAATGGAATGATGAATGTCAAGAAGCCTTTGAATAGTTATAAAAGTATTTGGCATCTCTTTCACTACATTCTAAACCAATACTCAGATAATTTTCTCCTTCTATTTTTCATCTGCATCAAGATTTCTTTGATTCACCTCTTACTCGTAAGCAATGAGTGATCCAAGTAAATTATCAATAGAATAAGTATTTAAATATTTAGATTCAATAATTGTAGTGATCTTAGCATCAAAAGAAGAAGGCAAGCATCTCAAAATTTTATTTACTATTTCATAATTCGTTAGCTCTCTTCCTAAAGCATACAATGAGGTGACAATTTAAGTAAACCTAGTATACATGTCAGAAATTAGTTCAAAAAGTTTCATACAAAAAGTTTCATAGTCATGCAACAACATATTCAATCTAGATTGCTTAACCTCATTGGTTCCTTCATAAGTAATACATAATCTATCCCAAATTTCTTTACCAGTTGCACAAGTTGAAACACGCATATAATCTTCATATTTCGAAGCATAGAAAAAATAATTCAAATATTTCACATTAAGTTTTGCTAAATCTCTTTCATCAAAAGTCCATTTAATAAAATAAAGTTTAATTGTAATGCCATTAATTTCACAAGACATTAAGTTTTGCTAAATCTCTCTCTCTCCATTTCTCCCCTTCTCCTCTAGGCTCTCTCAGGTTAAGACAGCAGCGAAAGATGATTTCTTAGGTAGAACAAGAGGTCTTATTCATAAGAGCTTTGGAATTTCTCTTAAATACAATAAACCAACTTTATCATCCTGTACGATCAGTGCAAATTAAGCTTAATCAGCCATGATGATTTAGGATAATTAGAAGGTTTTTATTTATATCGTCTAGGTCGTTAGTATATCATCTTGTATGATTAGTATAAATCATTGAATATCATCTAGACAATTGCACTGAATGGATGTCTTGACGATAGAAAAATAGCTTGATCTTCTAGGCCGATCTCATGATTGTCCTAGATGATTAATTCAAATATGTGAAAATCATCCAGAGTATTTCCCTGAATAGCAGCTGGCTGCTGTTTGGTCATCCAGGGACAACTAAGTTTTGTGAACTGATCATCCTGGCCGACCTGCGATTGTCCAGGATGATATGATCGAGCAATCAAACATTAATTACCAGATTATTTTAGGCATAATTATGTTGCATCATCCAGGATGATGTACTGGATGATGTCCAAAAATAAAAGCTACCTAAATAGATCTGGGGGCTGATTCTTTCTGATTTTAGCCTATCGTCATGGTAAACATGAATATCGTCTAGAACGGTGCACTTAATGATGGCTGTCTAAACCAGAATACCCTAATTAGGGTTTCTATTTTTATCTAATTATCTAGGATGATTTGTGGATCATCCCAGATGATGTGAGCAAAAAAATAGAACTCTAAAAATAGTCAAAAAATTTCCCAAGTATGTGTGTGTATAGTTACTTAGCATCAAGAACCACATTGATTATAATAGACTCAAGAAAAGGAAAAGTTTACAAACTAACTTAGACCTAGTCTACCCAATCTTGAGCTGGATCAAATTGTAGTTTGATCTTATGGACCTAAAATGTTAGTAGGCAAGGCAGTTATAGAGAAACAGAAGTGTTTGCTATCATCAAAATTATATTCCCTAAAAATAGATTCGCAACAATAACCCAATGGGTTTGATGACTGCATTTTCTATCAGCCATTGCAAGGATTAAAATGTAAGGAGGTATCTTAAGAGAGGTATGAAAATTTTAAAAGGGGTTGGCTCTTTAAATAGAAAATGAACATATCGTATTTTATGATAGTGGGATCATAAGAGATGATCATATGCAATTATTTTGTCTATATGATTTTTCAAAGAGTTGTGTCTAATCATACATTATTGTCAGACATCATACAGTATAAATAGAGACAAGCGTCTCATCCAATGGAGTCAAGTTGTATGATTGTTAACAAAATGGCTTATATAGTTTGATGGATATTTGTAATTTATTATCAATAATAAATGCTGCACCAAACTGAATTCAATTCATCCAAATTGGAGTCGACATGTAGATCATATAATACAATGGTCAATGATAAAGCTTTCTGAGCTGTTGTCTTGTCCTTATGGAATTTAGCTTTATTCTCCTTGCTTTGGCGGCCTTTAAGAGTCGGACAATCAGTTTTAACATGCTTTGGTTTCCTGCATTTATATTAAATAATATCATCAGAAGCTTTAGAATTTTTATAATTCTTACCTTTGTTTCACTATTGGTGACGCTTTTGCTTTTTCCTTAAAAAGCTTTTGAACCATCTAAATCATTAGTACAATTTCTTTATCTCCTCCCTCAGAGGAACTTTATGAATCACTAGTCTTAAAGTCTATAGTTTTCTCCTTCTTTCTTTCTCCTACATCAAGTTGTCTTTAGTACACTTCTTACTCATAGGCAGTGAGTGATCCAAGTAAATTATCAATAAAATAAATATTCAAATCCTTGGATTCTATAATAATAATAATTTTTGCATCATAGGAAGAATGTAAAAAACGCAAAATCTTATTTACTTTTTAAAATTTTGGTAATTCCTTACCTAAAGCAAGTAGGGGTGTTATGATTTTTGTAAATTTAGTATACATCTCAGATATGGATTCACTAGGTTTCATGTGAAATAGTTCAAATTCATGCAGTAAAAAATTTAACCTAGATTGCTTCACTTTACTTGTTCTTTCATAAGTAATGCATAATCTATCCCAAATTTCTTTGCTAGTAATACATCTAGATACATGTGTCTAATCTTTAGATTTCAAAGCACAAAAGAAATAGTTTAGGAATTTAGCATTCAGTTGGGCTAAATCTTTTTCATTAGTAGTCCATACAAAAAGAATGGATTTCAGTTTTAAAATCATTTATAAATCACGAAGGTGCAGAATACCCATCCTAAATAAGTATCCACATGTGATAATCAATTGATTATAAAAAGGTGGACATGCAAGTTTTCCAAAAATCAAAAGATACATTTTCAAATAGAGGTGGTCGAGTAATTGAATAGCCCATAATGTTGTGATTCCCAAAGTTAGCTGTGGATCTTAATTCAAAAGTTTTCTAAAACATGATCTTATGAATCCTGCTCAGATACATCTTGAAAGTTTTAAACCCTAAAGAACTAGTCTTGAGGCTAACCAAGAGGGGAAGGTGAATTGATTATTTTAAAAAAAAAAATTAACTATTGAAAATTTAAAACCTCTTGATTTGGAAATAGAAATAATTTTGTAATAAAAAATAGATATTTCGACCACATATCAAATCACAAAAAAGTGTAGAAATTAAATGCAAAAAAATTAATAGAAAGAACACACTAAAATTTATAGTGGTTTGATCAACTTGACCTACGCAAACTCCTTGGAGACTTTTTCTCAAAGTATTGCACTAAACATAAGTGACTATCCTTTTGCTCCCATAGCAAGGCGGAGAAGCCTGTACGGCAATATTTCACCTTTATGATTCGGTAGAGAACCATGAGACTTTTACAGGATAAGAACCTTAACTATATTTTCACCTTGCTGGTGATGGTCAGAGAGTAACAAATCTATTTTCACCATCTTGGTGATTGTCAGAGAACCAAGATCATTGCTGAATATTTTCTTATCTAGATCCATAGAGATTTCATGTAAACTCTTATAGGTACTAGGTAAGATTCTTGCTTGGAGCAACCTTGTGAATCCTCTCACAACTTCTCTCTCACAAAATATCCCTCTCTCCTCTCACTAAGCTCTCTTTATTCTCTCCCTCAAGTTCCCTCTTAAGAAGACAAAGCAGCAAAGATTTCTAACAAGAGCATTAGAGGTTATTAAATGGAGGGCTTCAGAGAAACCCTAATTTCTAAGCCATCTGTCTTTTGTTCGTATAATACGATCAACGTATCGTACGGTACGATCAATTCAAATCAGAGTCATCCAACAAGATCATTAAGACAAATTATTAATCTTTTATAATACATCGTACAGTATGATCTAAAATTATATGGTACTATATGTAAAAATTCCTTCTATTTTTTTTGGGACGATCCTTGGAACTTCTAACGTATCATATGGTACGATCAGTTCAAATCAGAGTCATTCAACAAGATCATTCAGACAAATTATTAACCTTTTATAATACATTTTACAGTACGATATCAAATCATATGGTACTATATGTAGAAATTCCTTCTATTTATCTGAGATGATCCTTGGAACGGCCAACTTCGTACACGATTAATTGTCCAGCACTATGGACATCATACTATATGATCAGAACAAAAATTATGGATTTCATTTGGTACGATCCGAGGGTTGACCAATTTTGTACACAAGTAATCGCACACTTTGACTATTTTGTATAGTACGATCAATTATAACAAATGCTAATGATTTGATTGCTTGAAATTGCGTAATTAATTAAGAAAGATTTTAATTAGTGTGTAAATTGTATTGTATAATCAGTACATAATTAGAATCTTCCTTAACTTTAGCAAATAGGGTTTGGTAATGCATAACATATTGCATGGTATAAATTAAAAGCATATAGTATGATAAACGTATTGTACAGAACGAATAAAAACTATATAGTACAAATTACTTAAAAAATAGACTCTAAAAAAAAAACATTTCTATCTCCCCTGTGAGTATGCAAGGTTGCCTAGTAAAGATATCCACCCAAATACATGTTATAACTCAAGAAAGAATAAAATCCATAATAAATTAAAAATAACAGATCTAGTATTGAGCTGATCAGAATTGTAAGTGAACGGTGGATTAAATTCCTGAAATGTTATTACACAGAATAAAACATAATATCGCAGAAATAGTAGAAAGTAATATCATACCTAATAATGTTTGTTATCATCAAAACACAAACACAGTGCATAGATTAGATCTACCACAGGTTATTTATTTGAGGCTCAATATGTTTAAGGAGTGGATTTAGAGTTATTAAGAGGAGTTTTTCTCGGAAGGCTCTTTCCTAGTCCCCTTTACTTAACATTCATATGGGATACACTTTATTCATACATTGACATAATTCATTATGTGGGGGCATAGATCTAGGGAAATGAATCCATATATGCTCATAGGAAGCAATTTGAATAAATTATAAGGAATCATAAAATGCACCTAAAATTAAGAGTTCAACTTCATAATGGATGAAGTAAGGGAATATTAACCTACCCCTTGACCTTTATAATTATGACATGATCATCGATAAGAGGAGCATATGAAACTCAACACATCTTGATAAAATGTCTTAATTGTCATTCGAGATGAAGAAAATATTAAGTGGCCAAAACCTGTAAAGTCAGATCAAGAAATTAGGAGAAACACTACAACTTACACCGTAATCGTGGAAATACAACTCAATCGAGAGAATGATCCAATAAGGCTACCTTAGTTAGTTCTAAAAGTTTGTGTAGGTTATTTTACCTTATAGAATTGTCCAAAGGCTAACTAAGAGGGGGGAAGCGGGGGGCAGGGGGGGTAATGAATTTCCTATTTAAAAATAAAATATTGGATTTTGGAAAACCTTTTAATTTTCTAAATCCTTTTAGAAAATTAAAAACACTAATCTTAAAATATGCAATTATTTATTGAAATGACTTTCACGGATAATCTTTCAACCATAAATATAAAGAGAAATGAAATAAAAAGCAAAAAAAAAAAAAGGTAAAAGAAGAACACCAAATTTTATAGTGGTTCGGTTCAAATAGACCTACATCTACTCCCTCGAGACTCCATCTCTAGCTATTGCACTAAATAATAGTGACTCTCCTCTTGCCCTCACATTAAGGTGGAGAGGCCCATTCGAACTTTCTTCCCCCAACCTAATGCGGCAGAGAATTATCACCTTTTAAACTCTCCAATGGATGGTAGCATATCTTCTTGTCCTTTTTTACCCACCTGGTGCAGGCAGAGTACCTACACGTCTTTTTTACCCACCTGGTATAGGCAGAGAACCAATCATCCTTTTGATCCTATTAATAAAGGCAGAGAATCATCACATCTTTTTCACCCTCCTAGTGAAAGCAAAGAACATTGATCTAGTCTTGAAGATCTTCTATTAAGAGACTACAAAGAAGTTTGGAAGAAATTTAAAAGAAGAATAAGAGATCCTCACTTTAGGCAACCTTGTGAATCCCTCAGAATTCCCTTTCTCTAGATCTCTCGCTCTCCAATCTCAAAATTTCTATCAAATACAATCCCAATAGTCACTCTCAAGAAAAAAATTGAAGCAAAGGATCGAGATGATAGTTTTAGGACACTATTTATAGAAAACATGTGAAAAATTATCTAAAAACTGAATTTTTTTAAGAGAATCTTCAAGGGTTCATACTGTATTATCGTAAATCATATGACACGACTAATTCAAAAATCATGGCTTTATTTGATACAAACTAGGATGAATTTAGTTTCGTACACTATGGGCCATTTATACAACTTGATATTATATAATATGAATAATTCAAAAATGAATAAGTTTGTATGGTATAATTAGGTATGAACTTAATATCGTACACTATCAATCATCTTTATGACAAGACATCGTATAGTATGAACAGTTCAAAATAACTATCCATCATTTGATACGATTTGGCACGAACCAAATTTCATACACTATCAATCATCTGAATGAATTGATATCATCTATACAAATAGTTCAAAAATGAATAAGTTTGTAAGGCACGACTTGGTATGAACTAGATTTCATGCACTGTTAGTTGTTTGTACGAATTGATATTGTATTATATGAACAATTCAAAAATGAACAAGTTCATATAGTATAATTTGGTATGAACCTAATTTCATATATTGTCAGTCGTCTGTATGAATTGATATTGTACTCTATAAATAGTACTAAAATGAACAAGTTTGTATTATATGATCTAGTACAAACCTGATTATGAATTGATATTATATTATATGAATAGTTAAAAAATGAACAAGTTCATTTGGTATGATCTGGTACAAACTTGATTCGGTATATTGTCAGTTATCTGTACGACTATATATCATACAGTACGATCAGTTAAGAAAATTAATCCGTGGTTTGAGTAACCGGAATTTGGAGACAACTAAGTCAAATCATAAAGTATTATTATATATTGTACAGTATGATCAGTTTTAAAAAAAAAATTATCACTCTCCCCCTGTGTGTGTATGGTTACCCAATTATAATTACACTTGCACAGACTCAAGAAATAAAAATAAAGATATGCTAACTCTTTTATATGAAATCTTATTCTACCTTGTCTTGAAGTCTTTAGCAATCTGGAGTAATATATAATTTCCCTAAAATATTAGTACTTACAAAAACAACCAGAAATATATAATATATATTAGGAGAAATTATAAAATCATGACCATAATATTTTGTTATCATTCAAAATCACAATCTCAATCTTGATTAGTCATTTGCAACAATATCATGCAAAACCTACCCATCCATAAGGAAATCCTCCTACTGGGGGACAAATGACATAAAAATAACCTTAGAATAATCATCAAATGGTTGGTAAAGTTGAAACCATCTTCTAGGGCCCATTTCTATCTAACAAAGTCTTGCTCATGGTGAGAAAACAGCTAGCACTAAAAAAGTCCTTTGCTAAACACTCTATCATTTTTTATGACTCTAACTTGAAGGGGGTCCATACCCTCATCAAGATTCGATTGAGATTAACACAGGGATTGACCATCTGAGTTATAACATCAAAAGGATTTTAGTTGACAATAGGAGCTCAGTGGATGTTTTATTATACAATACCTTTCTAAGTATGAACCTGGTCTATGAAAGTTTTAGCCTGCTGTAGGACCATTGTATGGGTTTGTTAATCGACCTATATAGGTAGAAGAGATTAGTAGCCTCCAAGTCGCTTGGAGAGTTCACTAATCCGGATACTCATATAATTAATTTTATTGTAGTGAAATTAAAATTAGCTTACCAAACTATCTTTGAGAGGCCCCTCAAGTAAATTTTTGGAGTTGTTGCTTCCTTTCTACATCTCAAATTGATATTTTTAACCCCATCTAGGATCACCATGGTGTGTGGGAATCAACAGGTGGCACAATTTTGTTAAGGAAAACTCAACTATGCCCATCAGTTATCCTAAGCATCAAGAACTTTAACCTTCATACTGAGGGCTCCATCAAAGTGCTTTCCCCATAAAAGACATTACTTGCATCTCCATATTAGATAAGCACACCTTAGGAATGGTGCAAATTAGTTCTCTTCTCTCTAATGAAGTGAGGGGAGAATATATATTTTTTTTCACAAGAATAAAGATATTTTTGCATTGAGTCTGGTCGATATGCTTGGAGTCAACCTTAAGATAATCATGCATTTCCTCAAGATAAATCCAACACATAAGCCTGCAATCTAGAAGAAGTAAAATTTTATCTAGATCAACCGCAAGTATTAAAACTGGAAGTTAATAAGCTCTTATAAGTTGGCCTCATACATGAAGGACACTTCTCTGCATGGATTATAAATATCATCATGGCTTAGAAATCTAGCGGAGCATTGAGGATGTGTGTGGACTATGTGGACCTAAATAAAGCCTGCATAAAAGATAATTTTTTACTTTCACATATTGACCAACTTGTTAACGCTATGTCTGAGCACCAAATATTAAGTTTTATGGATGCCTACTCTAACTACAACCAGATAAGGATGGATCCTTTTGATGAGGAGGTAACAACTTTTCAAATAAATAAAGGACTATACTACTATCGAGTCACGCCATTTAGACTTAAGAATGTTATGGCCACTTATCAACTCTTCATGAATAAAGTTTTTAAAGACCTCATATGGTGCACTATGGTAGCATTGAATGAGGCAAAAGCATTATTGCACTATGGTAGTATATGTAGACGATATACTGGTAAAAAGTCTTATGAAATCATAACCTATCTCTGACCTGGAATAATGCTTTGGCTCATTCAATGCTACAACATGTGGCTCAACCCCTCCAAGTTTCCTTTTATAGTTGCATCCGAAAAATTCTTAGGATTCATGGTTACCCACTAGGGGCTTGATGCCAATCATGAAAAAGATTAAGTGGCTTAGTGATATGGTGCCCTCAAGAAATATCAAGGAAGTCCAACATCTAAAAGGAAGAATTGCAACCATGTCTCCCTTTTTGGCCCGCTTTGGGGATAAATACTTTCCTTTCTTTAAGACACTAAGAGCAGCTCATAACATTGGATTTTAATGGATAGACAAATTCCATGAAGCTTTCAAATAGCTCCAAACATATTTTGCCTCACCTCCACTACTTTTATAGGTAGTATTGAGAGAAATGATATACATATATTTGGTTATCTCTTTGCATGCTACAGTCTCGATCTTGGTCTTAGAGGAGAATGGTATACAGTGTCTCATGTATTATGTCAACAATATATTTTTTAAGATGGAGGGATGCTATTCATTTACAAATAAAATATCATTGGCATTAGTATTTTTATCCAAAAAAGTATGCTTTTAATTTCAAGCTCATATAGTTATGGTATATATAAATCTCCCATTGAAGATTATTGTCCAAAACCTTGAGGCACCAGAAAGATTAATCAAGTCATTGGTGGAACTTAGAGAATTTAACATTCATTTCCTGCCTAGGCATAACATGAAGTCACAAGTTCTTTCAAACTTTATGGTCAAATATACAAATCATTCCTCTTTCACCTAGCCGAATATTATATGTCGACGGAGCCTCTAGGAGGTCTAGCACTGGGGATAGAATCTTATTGATCTCCCCATAGTATATTACCTTTAAATATGAATCCAACTAAAGTTGTTGCAAATCTATTTTCATGGCTTATGTTTTGATG